>NW_027185890.1:1822738-2020970 GCF_028583685.1 Petaurus breviceps papuanus
CCCCCCCAAAACAGCAGTCCCACAGGATATCCCCACGTCCGATCTGCTCTCTCCCATATTTTCTCCCATACCCATTTCAACTTTTCCAGTGGATCTCTATGCCTCAGTGCCTGTATATTTTTTTTTCTTAATAACATGTAAGATGGTATTAATAATAGTATAAACACACAAACACACACACACACACACACATATATATATATAATATATATATACATATATTTGAATATTTGATTTTAAAACTTTCAATTCCAGATTCATTCCCTTCCCCCCCTGCCACCCACCCCCACTGGGGAGACAAGCAGTTCAGTATAGGTTGTACATGTGCGGCTAACGCAAAACAATAACATAGTAGATGTATTGTAGAAGACTGACTATATTTCTCTCCCTCCTATCCCACCTCCCACTTGTTCTATTCTCTACTTTGATCCTGTCCCTTTTCAAAAGTGGGTGCTTCCAACTTCCCTCCCACCCAGCCTGCCCTCCCTTCCATCATCCCCCCTCACATCCCCTTCCCCCCCTATTCTCCTGGAGGGTGAGATCACCTATTTAGTGTGTATTTCCCTCCCTCCTCAAGCCAGATACAATAGGAATAAGGTTGACCCATTCCCTTTTGCCTTCCTATTCTTCCCCTCCATTGTAACCATTTTTCCTTGCCTCTTCTGTATGAGATAGTTGCCCCACTCTGTCTCTCCCCATCTCCTCTCATTATATTCCTCTCACCCCTTAATTTCACCTTTTAAGTATCATCCCTTCCTGTTAAATTGGTCCCGTGCCCTCTATCTATGTATACCTGTAAATATATATACACACATTCACATATGTATTCATATGCCCGCATACCCTCATATAAAGATATATATATATATATATATATTTCTAAACCCTTCAACTACTGAGAAAAGTTTCATAAGTAACAATTATTGTTTTCCATGTAGGAATGTTAATAGCTCAACTTTGGCCAGGTGGCTCAGCAAGCAAGAGCTTCAAATCCGGGCCCAGACACCCAGCACTACACCCAGAAACAACAACCGGCCGTGCAACCCCGAGCAAGCCACTCAACCCCGATTGCTCCAAAAAAAAAAATAGTTCAACTTTGATAAGTTCCTTATGATTTCTTTTCCCTGTTTACCTTCTCATGCTTCTCTTGCTTCTTGTATCTGAATGTCAAATTTTCTATTCAACTCTGGTTTTTTCAGCAAGAATGCTTGAAAGTCCTGTATTCCACTGAATGACCATATTTTCCCCTGAAACATGATACTCAGTTTTGCTGGGTAGGTGACTCTTGGTTTTAATCCCAGCTCCCTTGACCTCCGGAATATCACATTCCAGGCCCTTCGATCCCTCAGTGTAGAAGCTGTCAGATCCTGGGTTATCCTGATTGTGTTTCCACAATATTCAAATTGTTTCTTCCTGGCTGCTTGTAATATTCTCTCCTTAATCTGGGAATTCTGGAACCTGGCTATAATATTCCTAGGAGTTTTCTTTTTGGGATCTTTTTCAGGAGGTGATCGGTGGATTCTTTCAACCTCTATTTTGCCCTCTCATTCTAAAACATCAGGGCAGTTTTCTTTGAGAACTTCCTGGAGGATGCTTTCCAGGCTCTTACTTTGGTCATGGCTCTCAGGCAGTCCAATAATTTTTAAATTATCTCTCCTGGATCTATTTTCCAGGTCAGTGGTTTTTCCCATGAGATATTTCACATTGCCTTCTATTCTTTCATTTGTTTGGATCTGTTTAACAGCATCTTGATTTCTCATAAAGTCATTAGCTTCCATTTGCTCCAATCTAATTCTGAAGCAATGATTCTCCTCAGTGAGCTTTTGAGATTCTTTTTCCATCTGGCAAATTCGACTTTTTAAGGCATTCTTCTCCTCATTGCCTTTTTGAGCCTCCTTTGCCATTTGAGTCAGTCTGTTTTTTAAGGTATTATATTCTTCAGTCAGGCTGTTGACTCTCATTTCATAATTTTCTTGCATTGTTCTCATTTCTCTTCCAAATTTTTCCTCCACTTCTCTTATCTGCTTCTTAAGGTCCTCTATGGCCTGTAACCACCTTGCATTTTCCTTTGAAGCTTTTGGTGTAGGAGTTCTGACTTCACTGATTTCCTCCTGTTCCATGCCTTGCTCCTTCTTATCCCCAAAATAGGAGTGTAATGTTGGAATCTTCTGTCTGCTTTGTTTCCTTTGCCTGCTCATTTTGCCACTCAATGATTTGACTTTTGGGCTTTTTGCCACAGTAGGACTCTGCCACCAGACAGGGGAGTTTTCGTCCCAAACGCTGGGGTTTTCTCAGCTGCCGGAGGTATTAGATGGATGCCCTCTCTGAGGTCTCCACACGCTCTGGCAAGCTGGACACACACCCCAGGACCTCCACCCTAGACTACAATCCAGATCCAAGCAGGTTAAAGCAAGAGCGATGACCCATCAGACTGGTTCTTGGTCCCCCTACACTCTGCAGGCCAGGAGCTGAAGCCGCCACGTGGCGCTGGCAGGCTGTGCCAGCATCTCAGTGGTTTCTCGCCCTGGGGGTAAAAGCCACGCACTCCCACTTACTGGGTCCCAAAGTCCAGAATGCACTGGCCTCTCACCTTGTCCTTCGCATCTATGTATTGATAAATCTGGAAACAGCCACAGCTGCTGCTGATCTGGAGTCCCTCTGGCTGGTGGCTGGTCAGGCCCGCCCTGGGGCTAAAGCCTTGGTGTGGTGCTGGGCTCGGCTTCCAGAGCGTTGCACTGGCCGATTCCTGCCGGCCTGCTGGACTGTTCTCAGCGGGAGGTTAGCTTCTCTGTGTCATTTTGTGGGTTCTGCAGCTCCAAAGTTTGTTTAGAGTCCCCTTTTTACATGGATTGGGGAGGGTGGAAGCCGGAGCCGGGAGGGTCGTGCTTCTACTCCGCCATCTTCTATTGCTTCATTCTTCATGGTGTCTTTTAACAGGATATAGTTTCCTTCCTTATCTCTTTCAATTAGGTCAATTTTTGCTTTTGCTTTATCTGAGATAAGGATTGCTACCCCTGCTTTTTTTTTTTTACTTTGGCTGAGGCATGATATATTTTACACCAGCCTTTTACCTTTACCCTGTGTGTATTCCTCTGTTTCAAATGTGTTTCTTGTAAACAGCATATTGTGGGATTATGATTTCTAATCCATTCTGCTATCTGTCTCCGTTTTATAAGAGAGTTCATTCCATTCACATTTACAGTTATGATTGTTATCTGTTTCTTTCCCTCCATCCTATTCCCACCCCTGTTAATGTTCATATTTTCCCCCCTTTGCCCTTCCACCGCTTAATAGTTTTCCTTTTGACCACCGCCTCCCTCAGTATTCCCTTATCAGCCCCCTCCCTTTTCCTCCCCTTTCCCCTTACTTCTTCCCTCCCTACTAACCACCCCTCCCCCTTTTGCTAGCCCTTCCCCCCTCCTACTGCCTGTAGGATATTTTTATACTTAATGAAGTATGTTATTTATTCTTCACACCAAGAGTGACAGGAACAAATCTCATGTGAAGCTCCTCTAGCTCCCCTCTTTCCCTCTAAAATGATACTTTTTGTGTTTCTTCTCCATAGAGTCCTATGCTTAACTGGTTGTTATTCCCTCCTTGCACCAGAACCAATGAGGGAAATGCTCATATGATTCCCATCTCCCTCCCTTCTTTTCCTCTGCTGTACAGTTTTTATGCCTCTTTGTGTGGCATAAATTACCCTTTTCCACTTCATTCATTCCTTTTCTTCCATTGCAGTCCCTTTGTAGCCCTTAATAAGATTTTTTAATAGTCATTTTGTGTATTTTTAACTCATACCCTCTACTTGTCTATAACCAGTTTGCTCTTATCAAATAGCAGGGGGTGTGTGTGTTTTCCTTTTTTACCTTTCTACGTCACTTTTGCATCTCGTAATTGGAGGTTGAATTTTCCATTGAGTTCTGGCTTTTTTATCAAGAAGGTCTGGAACTCTGTTATATCATTGAATGACCATCTCTTTGTCTGGAAGAATATGCTCAGTCTTGCTGGGTAGGTGATCCTTGGTTGTAACCTGAGCTCTTTTGCTTTCCGGAAAATCATATCCCACTGCCTCCCATCTTTCAGTATAGGGGCTGCCAAATCCTGTGCGATGCTCACTGTGGACCCTTGATATTTCAATTATTTCTTTCTGGCTGCTTGAAGTATTTTCTCTTTTATCTGGTAGTTCTGGAGTTTGGCCACAACATTTCGAGGACTTTTCAGTTTGGGATCTCTTTCAGCAGGTGTCTGGTATATTCTCTCGTTTTCTATTTTACCCTCTGGTTCTAGTATCTCAGGGCAGTTTTCCTTAATGAGCTCTTGGAGAATGTTGTCCAGGCTAATTTTTTCATCATGATTTTATGGTAGGCCTATGATTCTCAGATTATCTCTCCTGGATCTGTTTTCCAGGTCAGTTATTTTTTCTTTGAGGTATTTTACCTCTTTTTCTGATTTTTCATTCTTGTTGTTTTGTTTGACTAATTTTTGGTTCCTCAAAGAGTTGTTTCAATTTGGTTGATTCTAGCTTTTAGCAAATCATTTTCCTTGGTTAATTTTTGGAGCTCCTTTTCCATATCATACACTTTTCTTTTTAGAGAGATGTTTTCTTCATTATAATGTTTTTCTAATTCTGCAATTTTAGTTTTGAGAGAATTATTCATTTTGTCTTCTATCTCTCTCATTTGGTTTTCAAAGTTCCTTTTGATCTCATCTAGGAGAGCCTTCTGTGCTTGGGACCCATTCCCTGTTGATGTTTCAGCTGTGGGTGTGGAGTCCACATTGTCTCCCTCTGAGTTTGGTTCGACCCTCTTAGGATAGTAGGACTCCAGAGTCTTTGTCTTTTTAGTCTGCTTTCTACCCATTGTGAGGCAGGGCCATAGCCATGCCCTTCTTCTAGGGATCCCAAGCCTTTACTGTAGAGGGTTTTGCCCTGGGGCAAGACTTACTATGTTTTCAGGGTCAGAGGGGGGGTTTGGAGCAGGTGAGGTTCACTCTGTCATCCTGGTCTTTGGAGGTCCTGATAGGGCCTTTTTTTTTTTTAAATTTCTGGGCTATGAAGTGATAGCCCCAGGAGTATTTGCTGTCCAGGACAGGGGCCCCTGTATTTGCTTCTTACCTTGCTCTTTCCAGTCCCAGCCCTTCGGTCTGCTGGCCACACCTTCTGGGCCTGCCTCTGCATTAGGTTTACACTCTTGAGCTGGGTTGTTGTTCATTTTTTCCCCAAATTATTTATTCATTTTTAATTTTCAATATTCATTTCCACAAGATTTTGAGTTACAAATTTTTCTCCCCATCTTTCCCTACCCCCACCCCAAAATAGCAAGCCTACTGAATACCCTTCCCCCAATCTGTTCTTTCTTATATCCTCGCCCATCCCCTTCCCCAACTTTCTAATAGGGCAAGATGGATTTCTGTACCTCAGTGCCTGTATGTCTTATTTCCCAGTTGCACGTAAAAAAACCATACATAAAAAAAAAAACATTGTTCTGGACAGCATTTTCAATGTCAAAATTCATGTATGTTGACTTTGAAATTCAATGGTCCTCTGGCATTTGTCATTTTTTTTGTTTAGTTTTATTAAGCTTTTCCCCCCTCTTTTTTATTCTTTGTTATAAAGGATGGCTCTCTGGGATGAGGAGATATAAGTGATATAAAACAAAAAAAAATCAATAAAACTGAAGTGTTTTTATGACTGGTACTTTCCATCTTGCAAATGAAAGATAATGCTATCCCGTCTTCCACGTTGGACTCAGGGTCTCTTCTTCACTTTGAAGTATCTGGATATGACAAGCAGAGGTCAGGTAGGGTCTCTTTTCCAATCCAGCTACACTACCTCTTATCCTCCTTGAGAACTCAGGCTGCATCTTATGGAAGCCTGTTAAACAGCTGGGATCAATGAAATGCAGTAGTTCAATCATTGCTATGGAAGTTATACAATAGCAGACACATTACCAACATGCCTTAACTTCTAGGTGCCTTAACTTCCTCATTTGTGAAAAGAAGATAATACCAACCTTATTTGTATTCACAGGGGTGTCTAAAGATGAAAGTGAGAGAGTGGGTGTGATTTTTTTTAAGTATAAAAGGACATTAGTATTAAGCTTCTTCCTTTAAGCCATCATTCATATGCTATAAGAAATTTCTCTCTTCTCCCTTTTCCCTTTAGTTTCAGAAAGAATGGAAAAATAAACATTTTCACCTTCCCTTCTTTGGTAAGATATTTTTTTAGGTTTTTCAGCAAGTAACCCAATCTGTTCTTCAATACTTAGCTCAGGAACATTTTACAAGGAAAGATATTTCTGATTTTCTCTTTTGTTTGATAAACTGTCATTATATTGAGATACCATGTCCAGGAAACACCACAGACAGATTTTTTTAAAATTTCCTTTCTAAACAATAAGAAAAAATTCTAAAGCTAAAAAAAGTTAGAAGTATGAAAACTCATTTTAATTTTGGATCAAATTCATGTGCTTCCAAAAAGTGCTGAAATCACATTCTTTTAAAGAGACACTTTTATTCAACATTAAAGCAGGATGCTAATTTAGTTGATGCATAAGATAAAATAGAATCATACCAAAGCACAAAACCTTTGACCTCCAAATCAGCATACAGGATATTCAATATATGACACACTCCAAAAGTTTTTCCATATTTCTCAGTCATTTCCAGCTATGCCAGCCTCCAAACACAAGTTGCTTACTTAATATCTCCTTTCCAAAATAACTAATGCATCAGTATTTATTTTTTTAACTTTATCAAATGCTTTATTATCTTTTAGTTTACATCATTCATTTCCGCAAGATTCTGAGTTACAAATTTTCTTCCCATTTTTTCCCTACGCACCACCCCAAAATAGCGATCCCACTGGATATCCCCTCCTTCAATCTGCTCTCTCCCATATCTACCCCCATACCATTTCCGATTTTCCAGTAGGGGATGATGGATCTCTATGCCCCAGTGCCTGTATGTCTTATTTTCCACTTACATGTAAAATAATATTAATAATAGTATACATATATATTTTTTAAACATTTGATTTTAAAACTTTGAATTCCACATCCATTCCTTTCCTTCCTTTTCACCTACCCTTACTGGGAAGATAAGCAATTCAATATATGTTGTACATGTGTATCTATGCAAAACATTTTCATAGTGGATATATTGTGGAAGGATGACTGTATTTCCCTCATTGCTATCCCACTTCCCACTTGTTCTATTCTCTACTTTGATCCTGCTCCTTTTCAAAAGTGGGTGCTTTCAACTTCCCTCCCCCCACCAGCCTGCCCTCTCTTCCATCATGCCCCCTCTGATCCCCTTCCCCCCTACTCTCCTTTAGAGTGAGATACCCTATTTAGTGTGTATGTCATTCCCTCCCTAAGCCAAATTCAATGAGAATAAGGTTGACCCATTCCCTTTTGCTTTCCTGTTCTTCCCCTCCATTGTAACCATTTCCCTTGCATCTTCTATATGAGACAGTTTACCCCATTCTGTCTCTCCCCATCTCCTCTCAATATATTCCTTTCTCACCTCTTTTTCTCTCTCTTTTTTATTTTTTAGTTTACAACATTCATTTCCACATTTTGAGTTACAAATTTTGTTCCCTTTTTCCTCTACCCACCACCCCAAAACAGCGATCCCACTGAATATCCCCTTCCCCAATCTGCTCTCTCCAGTATCTTCCCCCAATCCCCTCCAAATTTCCTGTAGGGTACGATGGATCTCTATGCCCCAGTGCCTGTTTATCTCATTTCCCAGTTACATGTAAAATAATAATAATAAGATGTATATATATATATATATATATTTTTTTTTTTTTAAACATTTGATTTTAAAACTTTGAATTCCAGATTCTCTTCCTTCCTCCCTCATCATCCACCCTCACTGGGAAGATAAGCAATTCAATATAGGTTGTACATGTGTAGCTATGCAAAACATTTCCATAGTGGATATATTGTGAAAGACTGACTATATTTCCCTCCATCCTATCCCACCTCCCACTTGTTCTATTCTCTACTTTGATCCTGTCCCTTTTCAAAAGTGGATGCTTCCAACATCCCTCCCCCTCAGCCTGCCCTCCCTTGCATCATCCCCCTTCTCTTCCCCTTCCTCTCTACTCTTCTGTAGGGTGAGATACCCTATTTAGTGTGTATGTCATTCCCTCCCTAAGCCAAATTCATTGAGAATAAGGTTGACTCATTCCCTTTTGCTTTCCTGTTGTTCCCCTCCATTGTACCAGTTTTTCCTTGCCTCTACTGTATGAGATAATTTACCCCATTCTGTCTCTCCCCATCTCCTCTCACTATATTCCTCTCTCACTTCTTAATTTCACCTTTTAAGTATCATCTCTTCTTATTAAATTAGTCCTGTGCCCTCTATGTATACGTGTACACATATATACACACACTCACATATCTATTCATATGCCCATATACCCTCCTATATAGACATATATATGTATGCATACATATATACATATATGTGTGTGTATATTCCCTTCAACTATTCTCATATTGAGATAAGTTTCATAAGTTACAATTATTGTTTTTCAATGTAGGAATGTAAGTAGTTCAACTTTGATAAGTTCCTCATAATTTCTTTTCCCTGTTTACCTTCTCATGCTTCTCTTGCTTCTTGTATCTGAATGTCAAATTTTCTATTCAACTCTGTTTTTTTCATTAAGAATGCTTGAAAGCGGGGCAGCTAAGTGGCATAGTTCAGATGCAGCTTCAGACACAACACAAAAACTAGCTGTGTGTCCTTGGGCAAGTCACTTAACCCCAATTGCCCTCCAAAAAGCAAAAAAAAAAAAGATTGAAAGTCCTCTATTCCACTGAACAACCATATTTTCCCCTGAAACATGATACTCAGTTTTGCTGTGTAGGTGATTCTTGGTTTTAATCCCTGCTCCTTTGCCCTCTGGAATATCTCATTCCAAGCTCTTCCATCCTTCAGTGTGGAAGCTGCTAGATACTGAGTTATCCTGATTGTATTTCCACAATATTCAAATTGTTTCTTCCTGGCTGCTTGTAATATTTTCTCCTTGATCTGGGAACTCTGGAACCTAGGTATAATATTCCTAGGAGTTTCCTTTTTGGGATCTTTTTTTTTAAAAAGCAATTGGGGTTAAGTAACTTGCTCAAGGTTATTTCTGAGTGTGGTGCTAAGTATCTGCATCCGTATTCGGTCCCCAGGTCATCCCGACACTGGGGCCGGTGCTCTAACTCACTGAGCCACCTGGCTGCCCCTAAGCAATTGGGGTTAAGTAACTTGTTCAAGGTTACATGGCCAGGTGTTTCTGGGTGGGTGCTACGTGTCTGAGCTTGGATTTGATCCCCAGGTCATCCCAACACTGGGGCTGGTGCTCTTACTCTCTGTGTTTTTGGGATCTTTTCCAGGAGGTAATTGGTGTATTCTTTCAACCTCTATTTTGCCCTCTGGTTCTAAAACATCAGGGCAATTTTCCTTGAGAATTTCTTGAAGTATGATTTCTAGGTTCTTTTTTTGATCATGGCTTTCAGGTAGTCCAATAATTTTTTAATTATTTCTCCTGTATCTACTTTCAAGATCAGTGGTTTTTTCCAATGAGATATTTCACATTGCCTTCTAGTTTTTCATTTGTTTGGATCTGTTTAATACTATCTTGATTTGTCATAATGTCATTAGCTTCCATTGACTCCACTCTAATTCTGAAGGAATGATTCTCTTCAGTGTGCTTTTGAGATTCTTTTTGTATCTGGCAAACTTGGCTTTTTAAGGCATTCTTCTCCTCATTGCCTTTTTGAGCCTCCTTTGCCATTTGAGTTTGTCTATTTTTAAGGTGTTATTTTCTTCAGTAAGGTTGTTGACTCTCATTTTATAATTTTCTTGCATCATTCTCATTTCTCTTCCCAATTTTTCCTCCACTTCTCTTATTTGGTTTTCAAAATCCTTCTTAAGCTCCTCTACGGCCTGTAAGCAGCTTATTCTTTTGTTGGAGGCTTTTTGGTGCAAGTGTTCTGGATTCACTGTCTTCCTCCTCTTCTATGCTTTGATCCTTTTTGTCCCCCCCCATTTCCTTCTATGAAGGTTTTCTGTGGTAAAAATAACCAAAAATAGAGCTTATATCATACTATAACAGAGAGACTCTTTGGAGTAAATATGACAGCTACACGTGATGTTTATTGTTTCAGGAAGGTGATTATTAAATATTTAGTGAGATAAAATGAATAGAATTAAAAAAACACAAAATACTTTCCATCAAAAACCTCACAGTATAAATATGCAAGTTTCTATTCTTTCTGCAGCTGTGTTTCATAACAAGAGTCATAGCTGTTTCCATTGCATCTTGAGTACATTGAGGGAAGGGGCATACTTTTCAAAAGTGAAATGCTAAATACCATTGTTTGCAGTTGTCTCCTGGGTACTTCTGTAAACTTTACTTTTTTTTCGGGAATATTGGACTATATGGCTCTCTGAGTTTCCTTCACTAAACTAAGCTATATCTGATTCAAAGGGAATACCCTTAGTAGTTCAGCTGGGTGGTACAATAAGTAATATTGGGCTTGGAGTTAGGAAGACCTGAATTCAAATTTTACCTCAGACACTTACTAGGTGTGTGACCCTCAACAAGTCATTTAACCCTGTTTGCCTCAGTTTCCTCATCTGTAAAATGAGCTGGAGAAAGAAATGGCAAACTGTTCCAGTATCTTTGCAAAGAAAACCCCAAATGGGGTCATGAAGAGTCAGACATGACTGAAATGACTGAACAACAGCAACACTCTTAGTAGACAGACTTTTCTTCTGCCAGGTTGTAGACAAAAATGGGAATTAGGTTTGTGCCTGGTTTAGTGATTAATCAATCTACTGACACATAATATGGTAGAAAGAATACTGTCTATGGAGTCTAGAGGACTTGGGTTCAAATCCCACCTTGGTTATTACCTTTCTGATCTTGAGAGCAAGCAATTACCTCATCTGTAAAATAATGGGCCTGGACATGATCATCTCTGAAGTCTCCAATAATTTTATAACAGTAATTTATTTTGAATGCTTACTATTTTGCAAGGCACTGAGTTATGGGTTCCATGGGACTAAGACACAGTCCTTGTCCTCAGAGAGTTTAAAGTCAGTCTAGAGGGAGTTTGGGCATGTGATCAACTTTTTTTTCTCTATAAGGAAAATAACCTTACAGGACAAAGTCTGAACTGGGGGAGGGACGATTTGGGGGATGGAATACTATTGCCTCATCAAAATGGTGTGCTAAAAATCAGATTTTAATATTAAAACCCAGTCTATTCTCTGATATATGTATGGATTAAGGAGATGAAGTGGGTGGGATGGGGAGCTGCTTAAGGGATATAGCACTTTCCTTTTATTTGCTGACTCTCTAGGCTCAGGCACTGGGTGTGTTCCAGGCCTCACACAATGGAATCTCTTCCAAGGTTGCCAAGGATGCCACATACTCCCAGGTTTACAGACTCCAGGTAGATCTATAGAAGTGAGGAGCAATTAAATTCTCCTGCTTTCCCATAACAAACTTTCCTCTGTGTGTGTGTGTGTGTGTGTGTGTGTGTACTGAAACAGATACTTTACATGTCATTGTGTATTCTTTTCACAGTTTTTCTCAACCTCATTTTCCCAATTGACATCTACAGGGGAAAGCAGTCTGAATTTGAATAGCAAACATGGGGTTTGCGGGGCAGCAGCAGAGTCCCCCAGTTCTCAGGTCTCACAAGGATGTGACTTCCAGTGCCTGGATGTAGTGCTAGCACATTCCTAGCCAGGAGCACCTCTCAGCCTTCAGTCTATCATTGCCCTGTTAGATAGCTCAGGATTTCACAGGCTCCCTTCAGCCAAAACGTATTGAAGGCCTTGGCAGATAATGGCCTTGCTAAGGAAGCCCCAGACCAAAACAAAAGCCTCCCACTGTGGAGTGGCTGAGGAGAAACCAAATGGAGCACGATGAGATCATGTGTGCCTCTCATTCAAATCAAGCCTCTCATTCCCATTGCCCTGTTCTCATGGCATTGAAATTTCCCAGCCTCTGCCTTTTAAAGATAAAGCAAGGAATTCCTTACAGAGCCTTGAACTGGGTGATTTATCTGCTATTGGACAATGTTTTGATTTGTAATGACTATAAAGCTGATCTGAGGACAGATGGTAAAGCATTTGAAATGCATCAATTCTCCTTTTCATTTCCCCCTGTTTTTTGAGTGATAATTACAATAAGGAATATTATTGTGAGGCTCTCTGGTTGTGATGCAGGGAATCTCTGGCAAGAGAATCTAGGGGGTTAATCTTAACACCTTTTTTTCCTGGCAGACAAGTATTCTCCCATGAGCTTAGAAGTGGGGACCTCACAAAGCCAGAAATACTGCCCATGTAAGATCTTTCACAATAAGACTGACAGATAAGAATCTAAGTACTCTGAATTTCTGGATTAAATTTCAAGTCAGGCAGCTGGGACAGAGGTAGAGATTTTGAATGAACCACAGGAGAGAGATAGAAGAGACTTGGGAAGTCATTCATCTAGTCCAGGGGTATGAAACCTGAGGCCTTATTCTGTGAAGTCTGAATTCAGTCTAAGGGCCATGTGTGGCCTCAAGGCTGCTCCTGATCTAGTCCAACCTTCTCATTTTACTGATGAGGAAATTGAGGCCCAAGGAAGTTTACTAATTGGTGATTTTTCTAAGGTCAAGCAGGTAATAAATACCCAAGGCAGAGTTTGAAATAAGGTCTTCAAACAGTCTGTATATTTATGTATAATAAATGACTTTGTTATTGTTGTTCAGTCAGTGGTGTCCAACTGTTCTCAACTCCATTTAGGGTTTTCTTGGCAAAGATTCCTCCTCCAGCTCATTTTATAGATGAGGAAACTGAGGTAAACAGGGTTAAGTGACTTGCCCAGGGTCACATGGCTAGTGTCTGAGACCAGATTTGAACTCACAGAGTCTTCCTGACTCCAGGACTGATAGTAAAAGACTATTGCAAGATAGTTTTGAAGGGAATTCTATTGAACAAAAACCAGATACTTTCTGCTGAGATCTGTTTAATCTTTATATTATTATTATTATTTAGTGTCCCTGATAGCTCTCTCCAAAGTATAGTATATTTGATGTTCTTAGGGTCCCTTAGTAAATGAAACACTGTATCATAACTCCCTTACTGAGTTTTACTAATCTATGAGGTTTCCATGCCACTGAGATATGTTTTTGGAGACTTATAGGTGAATGAGCTGCTTGTCCAAAATTATACAGAGATTGCATAGAAAGCTGAGGTATTCCCAAAATGACTGACCCATTGACTCAAGCTTTTTTAATTTAAATAAAATACACATTTTATTAAAATTCAATAGACCTAGATTTATTATAAACACAAGTCCTTGGAAACCTCTTTGAAGTGTGAGGTGTGGAGGAAAAGGGACAATGGAGAAGTGTGCTAGGGAGGCTATAGGATGAGGAACAGTTACAAATACAAGGACAATGTATAAAATACTATAAAAACACCAGCCAGAATAAGCCCTTCCTGTTCCTCCCTCTCCTACGCCCTTTAAACAGTGTGCATATTTCAGAGCATATTTTAAAATCATGAAGATATACAGACTAGATCTGCTGTCTGGCCATTACTAGTTTCTCAACTTAGGCTAAATTTGCATATGAAATTCAAATACAGCAGATTACAGTGTATTAGACAAAGAAAGGACAAAGCCTGGCTGGCACTAGACAGCCCTGTGAAAAATCTTATTGGAGCAGTCCTGTGGATGGTATGTGGGCCCCAGAAACATTGGGAGTGGAGAATGTGAGTAGGGCTGCTCAAGACTCAAATTCACTAGATCACAACTTGTGTTTTTTTTTTTCCCTCTTTAATCAAACACTTCTTTCTTCCACCTAAGCCTAAGCCTAAATTTAGACAAAAGAAGTTAGTTCTTTCTTCCTCCTCAAGCTCAAAAATTATTTTTTAAAAAATCCATTGCATCTTTCTGATTCATTCACACCCACAACAAATTTGAACATTTGGTATTTTCCATGAAACTACTCTGCTGAATGAAATTGTCTGGTAGTTTTGGACACCGAGAAAGAAGTCAAAACTGACTAATAACTCTTTGGCAGGGGACAAGGACGTACCTTCTGAAATGAAAAACAAGTCTTGAGATAGCTGAATATGACATGTAAATGGTTTCTTCTTTGAAGTTATTAGAATCAAAACTAGGGCAAGGAAACTGGATTTTGTCCCTGCACACTAAAATTTATAGGGAATTGGGGGTACTTGCATAGTCCATTAGTAGCTAGAAAAAAAATCAAAACAAGCATGCCACCTAGTTAACAAAAATAATTAGTCAGAATAGGAAATTACCATCTGACAGGCAGTTGAAAACTTCCTGTATGTGTGCCTTCCTCCTTTTAGAATGTGAGTTCCTTGAGAGAGGGAATATCTTGCTTTTTTTTTTCCCTATTTGTATCTCCAGTGCTTAACATACAGTAAGTACCTAATAAATACTTTTCATGGCATTTCTTTCCCCCCATGTGAGCTCCTCCCATACTTACTGTTGGTTTTCCAAGAACACTTTGCATTTTATGTTTTGTTCTACTTGAGCAGGGCACAAAGATTCCTAGTTATGGCTCTGAAGCCATGTAGATTCCAGAAAGCTATGATTTTATTGAACTGTGTCACATTGCACAGATATATTTTCAATCTCTTCTTTTTCTTCTTAAGTGCAGAATTTTTATGAATACAAACTTAAGGTCCTAACCTAGGAGCTATGCATCTTGAGCTCTTTATTCTGGCAATGTGTCCCCTATGCACAATATTATCAGTATTGTACGATACAGTGAAATCTTAAGTGTCTTTAAAATTTATGGTACAAAGAAGGAACTGAAAAGCAAATCACAAATGAAGCTAAGGCAATTAGTTAAATAAAAACACTAGCAACATTTTGAAATAAAATATTCTGTTAGTCAATCTGCCCACACAACTTCTAATATGTTTACTCCTTTAAATGCATATATATGTATGTACACATATGCATATTTAATATACACACATACACATGTACATATATACCTATATATACATACATAATGTGTGGCTAAACAGACAATATGGAAATCTTTTTAGGAATATACTTTTGCTGTTTCTCTACTTAGTTTTTAGTCATAGTTCCAAGTATAATAAATGAATTAATGTTTAGGTAACTGCCATATTGTAAGGTAAATCAAAAGACAGATGAAGTTTGAGATCATATGCAAAGTTAGCAAAGAAAACTATTTTTTATTTTTTGTATTTAAATATGAAAACTTCATACTTAATTGATACTGGATTTATTTGCTTTAATAGCAGATAGAGCTGGCCTTGAAGTCAAGAAGGTCTGGGTTGTTTCTGTCTCTCCTCTGAATGTATATATACATGTGTGTGTTTTCGTGTGTGTGTGTGTGTGTGTGTGTGTGTGTGTGTGTATTCGGCAAGTTACTTCAACTCTTGACACTCTAAGCAATTCTCTTAAAACCTTAAGTTCCAGAAAAGGTGCTGCCTGCTGCCCTGCATTGGTAGGGGGAGTTTTCTTATTAATACACAGATGTTACTTTTTGTTTCTACCCCTATGGTTGAAAATGGGGTTGCAATGATTTCTGTGTAGAAAGAGCAGGTAATCACATACTTTGTATGACTTGAGGGGACACTAGGAAGTTGCCTAGATCCTAAATATTTCTCTTACCATTTTTCACAGTATTTGAAATTCTACCATTGAAACTTTCTTCCATTGGATCAATAAGCATATTCTTTTAAAACACAAACACCCTATGGGAAAGTTGAAGCATTGCCTTAGTGTGAATTAGGATCATATATATATAGAGAGCTAGACCTTGGAAGTCTTCTAGTCTGAGCACCTCATTTTATAATAGAGGAAACTGAGGCTGAGAGGTTAATTATCCCAGTCACTTTGATTTCTGCTTAAGAACGAGTTGGGATAAGAACACTGAGGTAATATTAATTTTGATAAGCAAGAGGCATCAAAAGGAAGTGGTAATCTTGGCATAAAAGGATGGCATATGAAGGGAATGTCAAAGTGGAGATTTAGGAGCAAGTAACAGGTACCATGAAAGGACTGTGTCTATGGGCAACAGGAGTGAGAATGTGTTCAGTAAGTGTATAAGAGGTGAGAAAGGGAAGATGGGAGGGCATGATTAATCTTACTATTACCATACTATAGTATCATTGCTATACTATAGTATAGGTATAGATATAGATATAGAAATGTTAGAAAATTGGGCTGACTGAATTAGAGCACCTGTAGTTGGGGCTTTGAAGTCATATCAGCTATTGACTTGTGTTTTTGTTATTTACTTTATTTTTCCCTAGAAATAACCATAGAAAAATTCTGATTAACTAAAGCTCTCCTTTACTAGGTTCTGGCCAATTGAGTTTTTACTACAATAAGCATACTGGACGGGATGTAGTATCAACTGGAAAGCTGTTTTAAAATTTGAAGGTACAGCAGTAGCTCACACATAAAGGCAGCTCTGATCAGGTCACCTCCTTATTCAATAAACACCAGTGCTCTCATCTCAAGAATCAAATATAGAACGATCCTTGACGTTCAAAGACCTTCACATCCTGGTTTCCTACCTTCCCAATCTTTCTACACCTTAGTCCTCCCTCCTCCCCACATACTCTGTGGTCCAGTGACAATGGCATCCTTGCTGTTCCTACACAACACATTCCATCTACGGACTCTGGGTAATTTCTCATGCTTGGAATAGTCATCCTTCTTATTTCCACTTCTTGGCTTCCTTCAAGTTCTAGCTAAAATCCCATTTTCTTGGAGAAACCTCTCCTGATCCTTCTTAATATTGTTGCCTTCTCTCTGCTGATTCTTCCCCATTTATCCCGTAATGTATCTTTTTGTATATAGTTGCTTTCATATTGTTTCCCTTACTAGACTGTGAGCCCCTTGATAGCTGGAACTATCTTTTGCCTTCCTTGTATTCTTAGCACTTAGCGCAGGGCCTGGCACATGGTAGACACTTACTAAATGTTTATTGACTGACAGAATTACTGTACACATTCATTTGGTGTCACTGCCACAGAAAATAAATGGATTATACATGGCAGCTTGTATTCTGATTAACTCTATTTTCCTTAGGAAAATTACTTGAAAAGAAAAGATAAACATGGAGCAGTGACTTCTTGTTGTTGCCAACTTTCAAACACAAAATGCTTTAAATATATTTCTAGTTATCTTTTTAATATATATGTACTTATACATACATATATGTATATGTACATACATACATATATGTAGCTCATGCACTGGAAACACTCTTTGGTGAAGTCTTCTTTTAAAATGGAATTTTGTCTTTTACAGAACCAAAGAAATCTATTTGACAAAAATAATCCTCAAGAAACAGAATAAAAAACACAAAATAAAATAAAATAAGATAAAAAACCCTGTCTTAGTTTTTGGATTTGACCAACCCTGTACCAAGGACCCTCAGAGAACTCCTTCTTTGGGCTGCCTTAGAAAACGGGAATTCTGGCTTCCTCAGAGCTCAAAGCTGATCCACAGAGGTCCAACAGGTATTTAATAGTCATTTACCAACCATGTCCCATTTTCAGAAACTCATTTCATCATACCCCTCACACTGCATTCTTAGAGAATAATCACATCTCATTTTTAAAGGTACACATAAAATTAAAAATGGTTTTTAAGCGTTTTTTCGCTACCATGAAATTTTACATTGATGCTGAAAGCTCAAAAATGCAAGTTCAGTGTGCCCTGTAAAAGCTTAGAAACCCAGCCATTCAGTGTGCTTATTTTCTAGCAGAGCTTCATTCTCAACCTGGGATAGAATTTCAGCCGGAGAGACCTTGCTTTCTAGACACCCTGGGAAATGAACTTTTCCATGCACAGAAATTGACCCAAAGGCTACCTGCTGTATGACCCTGCTTCATTGTATGTTTTGTCTCCTCTGTGTCATGAGTCCATGTTACAGAACATCTTCTCCCTTGAGATCAGTTGTGCATGATAGGAAATGACCCTAGCAAGCAAGCCCTTTCCTGGCATGTACATGCATGTTCAAACTCTGAAAGTCTAGATTTCCATTGGGGTGAGAGAAAGAGAGTCTAACTTGTATTCTTCTGGAGGAAAAATCAAAACAAAACAAAACATGTTTCCAGGAACCTGACATCTTTTCCTTCATTCCTGAAGCACATTTGAATAGGTTGTCCTTCCTATTCAAAACATTTTGTAATCATAAATTCAATTACTCAGCAAAAATGAGTAATTGTTTAAAACTATTTCCTGATATTTTACAAATATAAATTTATGGCTGTCTTTTGGAATCATTCTTGATCTGTTTTTTCCCCCCTGGATGATTAATTCCTTGATAGAATAAAGGTATGTGACCCTGTAGATGATAATTACATTTCGACTTTTTCTGGTCACAAATTTGAAACAAGCCTGAGGACAGATCATTGAACAATTGCTATTTTTTTCTCTCTGGCATGGAATTTCATTTTTCCATCTTCTTCTTTAGTGGCCTTTTGAAGAATCCAATCTGTAAAAAAATAAATAAATATAATTTGATATCAAGATTTGGGAAGTAAATGCTAATAAAAATATTAAAATAATAATTGACTACATTATTAAAATTGATAATGTTATGGTTATAATGTGTTATTAGCATTATCATTAATAAGGCAGAATAGTGTACTGAATAGAGAACTGAAAAACAGCCACATTTCAAAAAAAAAAAAAGGAAAAATCAGATAAATGGTACCTCTTAGCTATGATACTCATAGTAGTCCTAGGCCTTTGTTGATTAAATCAACAAACTGTTTCAAACACTTTGAAAGGTGTGTTTGTCTCAGGGTAGTTCTGGGCCCCGACCCAGAAAAGACTCTGAGATGGTGGGTGGGGGGTTTTGGTGGATGGAGAGTGGAAGTTAAAAATCCTTACAAAGGTGATAGAAAACAGCTCCGGAATTTTCTATGTACCATAAGTCTTCTCTGATAAGTCCCTCCTCTCACACTTACTATCTGTGTCATTCTGAGCAGGTCACTCAATTTCTTCGTGCCCTAGGCAACTTTTTAAGACTATAAATAACAAAGCAAATTGGGCAGCTAAGTAGCACAGTGGATAGAGTGCCCCTGGAGTCAGGAGTCACTCCACTGGCCTCAGGTACTATCTGTGGCATCCTGGGCAAGTCACTTAACCCAGTTTGCCTCAGTTTCCTCATCTGTAAAATGAGCTGGAGAAGGAAAAAGCAAATCACTCTAGAATCTTTGCCAAAAAATCCCCAAATGTGGGGGATTGACATGACTGAGTAGCAACAACAAGCAAAGCAAATGCTGACCAGCATTCGTATCTACGAGATGGCTTTTCCTCACACTAATGAGATCACAGGTGAAGGCTGTAAATTTTACTTTAGTCATTTATTAGAAATTTTTGGTATAGTAATTCACCAAAAGTTAATTATCACTTTTACTACATGCCAATGTACTTGCAACATCTGTCAAATTATTGCCATTCTTGGAAAATTTTGGTTGGTCAAAGACATTTCTTTCCTAGCAAAATGACAAAATAAACCTTGTACCAACACGTGTTTTATGAGGCACACCCCATAACCGGTAGTTTCCCCTCCCTTTCCATTGTTCTTTTTCTCAAAGTAGAAGATAAATTCCCCAGCAACTATCTGATGAGCATAAGACAAGGTTAGCTAAGGATATGCTAGCAAGCTCTAGCAACAGCCAGGGTTGGTAGAACTTGCTAAGCACCTGGGCCAACTTTTCTACTGTCAGATTTTCCTTAGTTAGAGAGCTAGTAAGTAGGCAGTAAGCAGCAAGTAGAAAGAGTGCTGTTCTGGAAGTCAAGAAGACCCCAGTTTGAATCCTGCCTCAGATACTTAACTGGTAACATGACCCTGGATAAGTCACCTTTCTCAGACTCAGTTTCTTCATCTGTAAAATAGTACCTACCTTACAGGGTTGTAGTGAGAAGATAACACATATAAATACATGTTATATAAATTCTAGATATTATTATAACCTCTTTGCATATCCATAAATATAAGGGTTCAGGACAGGGCAGGTTCAGGAGGTTCAATCCATCCTGTAGCTGCTGGTGTATGGAGTCTGCTCCAGACCTGAGTCAACTACAGAGGCTTGAGTGTGTTCTGGGCTGCTAGGAGGGTGCCAGAACCCCCTGGGGAGAAAAGGTGATACTCTGCAGAGGCTTATGGGTCATGGAGAATTCTGAAACAGTTTTTTTTTTACCATCTTTATGAGGATATTTAGATTTCCCTTAACTCCTCACCAAACCTCACATGCCATCTTAGAGTCATCTGGGCAGTGGGGGCCAGAATGAACCCATCTGCTCTGAGGTAGACATGCCTTTCAAACTGTGTGACATTCCTAAAGCCTTTGGAGATTTAATCAACAGCATAATCTAGCTACCTGGGCATCACAGACACAGAGTTTCCATTTGTCAAACATTTCCCCTCTTTGAAACGTGATTTTTTGTTAGAAACATAACTCTAAAAAATCACTGTACAAAGCTCTCCTACCAATCACTCCATTTCAAGTAGAGCTGAACAGGTGCCAATTTCCATTTTATTGGATCAATCAATTTCTCAACAAGCATTTTTTTAAGCTAGATAAACCTGACTCAGTTGTAACCAGTGAGGGGCACAAAGGGCTGTGCCCTAGAGTGGTGGCAGCATCCTGAGGGAGGGTGGCATACTTCCAGTTTAAGGGACTCACCTCTCCTGGAAGCTGCCATCCCCAGGTCCCTCTTCCTAGGCCTTTGCCTAGCTGTTTTCAATTCGATTTCATGTAGGCACATGCCAAGATGCCTGATGCTTTTGTAATCTAAAACCTTCTGCATCTGCCTTTGAAAAGAACTTCTGGGACATGAAGTTATAACTAACTTGAAATAGATGTTTAGTATTATTTTTCCCCCTAAATGTTTGTCCTAGAGTCACTATGAAATCCATCTCCACTTCTCCACACCTATCACCAGCAGCTATATTCTAGTGGGAGAAATCTTGGGCCTGCTAAGCTCCAAGATGAGGCACCTAAGAGTGTACTTTGTACTTTTCTCCATCAATTAAAAGTCTCAGTCTCATAACAACCTTTACAGAAAGGGGTTTGTTTGTTGGTGTATATATATATAAAGCAATCAAGGTTAAGTAACTTGCCAGGTGTTTCTGGGTAGGTGCTAAGTGTCTGAGCCCAGAATTGATCCCCAGGTCGTCCTGACACTGGAGCCGGTGCTCTTACTTGCTGTGCTACCTGGCCGCCCCTGTTGGTATATATTTTAACAACTGTTTCTCTGTGAAAAAAAATATCTACAACATATTTTTAAGTTTAAGCTACATTATTACACTTTCTTAAGTCTAGAAAAATCAATATAATAAATCAAACAAGTCCTGATTTGTAGCATTTGCCAACTTTTGAAGTGTCACCTCACACTGAAAATTTGACACTCTCGTTGTGAGGGCTGAGCTGGTTTCAAACACTCCCCTACTTATATACAACATACACAGCTGTGCTACATGGTCCAATACGACAGTATTTGTATCTTGACCTCAGAGAAGTCAGATGGTAAATAGTCTTCATTTTATTCTTTACTTTCTCAGGTAGATTGGACAGTGTGGTATAGCTGAAAAGATATATGCTTTAGTGTTGGCAACTGGGTTCAAATGCTACCTATGTTACATAGTGTCTCTGAGACTTGGTTTCTTCAACTATAAAAAAAAAGGAATTGAGCTAGATGACCTTGAATGCCCCTTTCAACTCTAAGTCCAAAGATCCTATGGACTCAAGGCAAGGTTGTGAATTAGGCCTTCCTAGGTCCTTAGCCTCTCCCTGTATTGCTCATTCTCCCCCACTGTCTCAATCCCTATTCCAGGTGACTTGAAGTTCTCTTCCTTCTGTCCAAACTTATTTTCAGAAATGAAATCATTTATGGAAAGATGTAAATGACTGATAAGATTATAGGCATAATACCCTCCTAAGAGGATCTGCTTGTTAATAGAGAGCATAGTATTAAGTAAAAGGAATGCTTAATCAGTGGTGGATTTCAGGTCTTTGCATTTGAAATAATCAAAAAACGTTGTTGGGACAGCTAGGTGTCACAGTGAATGGAGCAGCAGCCCTGGAGTCAGGAGAACCTGAATTCAAGTGCGGCCTCAGATAGTTGACATTTACTAGCTGTGTGACCTTGGGCAAGTCACTTAACCCCAATTGCCCTGCCTTCCCCCCTTTTAAAAATGTTGTTATTGTTATTATTGAAATAGTTCAAAGAAAAGTTTTTTGAGAGAGGTAAGAGGGTCTTTTGGGGTGTGGGGCACCCTGATCGAGCTTGTCCCTCAGCATGCCATTAATGTTCTTGGTAATTTCATTCTGGAGGGAAACTTGCTAGGACAATGAAACTCCATGAATGCCCCATCAGCCGACCTCCACAAGACTTTTAGAAACTGCTTATAATCACAGGAGAATCACTACTGATCTGTCTGAATTTCTGCTTTAGGGAAATTTAGGGAATCAGGGAGTTGAAGGTTGGTTCTGAAAGGTGTGTTCTAGTCCTGGATAAATTTTATGGGCTATTCTGGCCATAGATCAGTACAGATCATCTGTGCTTACTCTAGACTAAGCCTACAAGTCATCAAGGCCCCAAGGTTCACCTAGTGCCTTCTTTGAATGAAGGTCAGTGTCTACCTGGCAGGAAGACTGAGGATTTCAACACAGTCAAATTCTTACTCAAGATGAAAGGTAGCAATCTGGAAGGGACCTTTCAAGTCATCTAGTTCAACATTTATTTTTCAGA
The DNA here is from genome assembly GCF_028583685.1 of Petaurus breviceps papuanus. Classification (NCBI taxonomy): domain Eukaryota; kingdom Metazoa; phylum Chordata; class Mammalia; order Diprotodontia; family Petauridae; genus Petaurus; species Petaurus breviceps. Next base: position 1,845,537 of record NW_027185890.1, read on the forward strand.
TGAGGAAACTGTGACCAAGGAAACACTGATAGTAAGTGCTAGACCCTAGATATAATAAACCCAGTTTCCCTGGGTCCAAATATAGCTGGCTTTATTCTGTGCCATATTCTTGATCTCTGGTGTGTTAGAGGCAGGCAGGAAACATCTGAACAACTCATCATACGTATTGAACAGGATATCCTATAAAGGACTGAGTATTCTTAGCTATATGTTGCATTCTTGTAGCCTGGTAACATAGGAGGGGGATGGAATTGTAGGAGGAAAATGCTTTTGGGTACTTGTTTACAAGCTTCACTAAAAACTCCAAGAAGTCACAGCAATGAACCTCTCATAGTTTATCCAAATTTCAGTTCCAATATGCTCTTTCTCTTTTTAAAGTGGCATCCTTAGTAATAGGCAATGAAGGCCAAGGAATCATTCTAACTCATGAGTAGCAGACTATGTTATGAATTTCACACAGAAATAAATAAGCAGTGGCCACCATCTTAGTTGAAGACCTATTAAAACTGGGTACAAGATTAGCCTGAAATTAAGCCCCATCACATTTACAGTAAACCAGGATTTGTGCGCCACACTGTGGCCGAGAGAGGTATTGCAGAAAGTGCTATTTCGCCAAAGTAATAATTCTGGTAAGAAGGGGTAAAAAAAAACAAAAAAAACAAAAAAAAACCCTTATTCCCTAAGGTTGTTGGAGAAAGACGAGAGATCCATCTACTTGCTAATGAAGATTTAAATGGTTTTGTAGATCCTTTGCCTCCTCTACCACTCCCAAAAGGGAAGCCATGTACCACATGAAAAATAATTTGAACTGGAAAGGACAGAGAAAGAATGACATTCTTTTATAGACACAATAACACACCATAGACTTCCAGAACTTCAGAATGAGAATGGACCTCAGAGACCCTTTCATGACTGGAGGTTATTAACATAGGATACATGAACTTTGCTTTTAAAAGGCATATATTTTGATAACTCTCAATATAATTGGTTTCCTTTAAAAAAAAACGTTATTCTGAGAAAGATTCCATAGTTTTCACTAGTGGTGTTAAACTCAGATAGAAATTGGAGCCACTAAACCATGCATAAGGATCCCTCTGGCAGCATGCTGACTTAGAAAATCACACATTAACATTAATTAATTTTTGCTTATTTTGTAAAATATGTCTCAATTCCATTTTAATCTGTTTCAGATCCCACTTGGGAGTGTTACAGGCTGCAAATGCTGCCTGTTTGTTACCTCTGGTCTTTCCCAGACTGCCAAAGGGGTTCACCATTTCCCCAAAAGATGAAAATTCCATTTTTAACATTAACTTTGGGGGCTGCCATCTCAAACTGTTGGTTCATATTGAGCTTGACATTTCCTAACGGCCCAATATTCTTTTCATCAGTTTTGTCACAATTAAATATGGTGACATCTTCTTGGGAATGTGTACTAGGGTAAAAAGATGATATAGTTGGTTTAATTATTGGGAAAGTGCCCAAATGAACAAGTACCAGAAATTTATGTTTTAATGTATTAGGGTTTGTTTTTTGTTGTTATGTTTTCATTATTTTAGGAGGTAAAATAGTAGGTAACATAAACTTGACATAGAGAAACCCCAGAGAGCCAACAAAGCCCCAGTTCAAGTCCTGCCAGAGACATGACCTGGTTGGACATGGTTGAGTAGTGATGTAGGCAACTCTTTCCTATTATCAGTTACAGATGTGATGAGCTGCGTTGGTAAAAGGAGTTTCATTTGGGAATTCTCTCTACCAGTGAAATCACTGGTCTGTGTTCCCATCCATTTCTCAATGTTCTATGTGTTGTTGTTCAGTCATTTTTGTTTTGTCTGACTTCATTTGGGGTTTTCTTGGCAAATATATTGGAGTAGTTTTCCATTTCTTTCTTCAACTCATTTTATAGATGAGGAAACTGAAGTGAATAGGGTTAAGTGACTTTCTGAGGGTCACACAGCTAGTGAGTGTCTGAGGCTGGATTTGAACACAGGAAGAGTAGTCTTCCTGACTCTAGGCCCAGTGCTCTATCCACAATGCCATCTATCTACCCCTTAATGTTCTATACAATTTGCAAACCAATAAAGTATAGTTTTCAATAGATTTCTATTCACTCTTCATTTAATAAACACAATAGTCTTAATTCTGCTTTATTATGCTAATGGTATGACTCAAAGGATTGTGCAAAATATTCCCCTGTACCTTCACTGTAATGGAGCCTTAGGTGTAAAAAAAACAGATTTCTACAAAAAATTAATTGGGGACTAGAAAATGAGGCAGAATTAAATCTTGTGAAATAGGAGGTCTCCCTGGTTCTTGGTTCATTCACAAAAGTTCTATTTACAAACAACTTTCCAGGTACATGTTTCTTCTAAGGTAAATTATAGAGACCTATGTGTGTATATGCATAGATAGACATATATGTACTCATATATATCTCCACACAGAAGCAAAAGCAAAATCTGATTTTGAAGGTACAAACAGTAACACCCAATCAATGCAGGACATTTTCCTAACCACGTATCTGTTAGTGATGATTTCTTCAACTATAAGAGGAAAATAAGTAGAAAGAGCGCTCACCTTCCATAGTGCTAATATAAGGAGCATCAGTAGCAGGAATCCTGCAAAAGCACTCAGAAGGATTACCCATAATGGCACTTGGCCAGGTAGAAGATCTTTTGAAATTTGAATAGCCAGCTGAAAATCATGAAGGCAGACAGTCAAAAGCACAAAATGTCATTTCAAGCCATCAAAACAGACTAATTATGATGTTATTATAGCAGTTGCAATGCCTAATTAGCAATATAATTATTCTAAACAGTGTATAGAGAGTATTTCAAGTATACATTATAAAGTTGAACATATTTCCACATTCCCAAATTTATATCATATAAATTCTACTCTTAATGAAAATGTATTTGTAGCTGGATTTGGAGTCAGGAAGACCTGGATTCAAATCCTGTCTCTAATATTGACTGTGTAACCTTGAAGAACTCACTTAACTCTGAGCTCTTACTTGCTCATCTGTAAAATGGGAATGATATCTGTATTATCTTATTTGTATCACTGATACATATAATATCTATATACTGTATTACTGTGTGTCAGAGGTTAACTGTGGAGATCAAATGACACAACGTATGAAAAGCATTTTGCAAATTTTAAGCACTCTATATATGGGCTTGGAATCAGGAAGATTCATCTTCCTTAGTTCAATCTGGCCTCAGGCACTTACTAGCTGTGTGACCCTGGGTAAGTCACTTCACCCTGTTTGCCTCAGTTTCCTCATCTTTAAAAATGATCTGGAGAAGGAAATGGCAAACCACTCCAGCATCTTTTCCAAGAAAACCCCAAATGGGGTCATGAGGAATTGGACATGACTAAAATGACTGAATAATTATGAAGATATTCACAATCTCATCCTCCATCGAATTAATATGCAGCAAAACTTCAAGTAACTAATATGCAAGGGGTTAATTGACTTTCTGATTGACTTAGCACTAACCAGAAAATATTTGTTTCAAATTTTGTCATTGAAAAATCAAGAATAGAGGACATAAACTAATAGGCTCTTAGGTGTGGAAGAAACCTTAGAGATCTAATGCTTTCAATATGCAGTTCAGGAAATTCAGAGTTTTTAACTTGTTTTTACTTGTCACATAGCTTAGAAGGGGCAAAATTGGGACTAGAATTTATCTCTTTATTTCCAATACAAAGTTTTTTTTTAAATCCCATTTTCCATTCCACTACATGATTCCCCTCCGTATTACATGTTGAACATGGCTGCATTATTCTTTGGCAATTAGGGCTCCATTAGGTCAGAGTTAACCCTCCAAGACCGTGGAGTGAACAGAGTTGGCTTTTTTCTTTCCCTTCTTCCTCTGATGTCAGGTCACTTCCCAACTCTCAGGGGTTTCCTTCTGTGGCAGATGTCATCAGAGAACCTTTCCTCCCATTTCCCATGATATCATTCCTTCCCTCTTATCACCAAGGGGCTTTTCTGTGCCTCCCATTTGAGAGCCCCTGAGATAACAGAAGTAGAGGCAATGTGGTAATTATAGGGAAATGAGCATTGATGGAGAATCAGAAGATGCCAGTGCAAATTTGGCTTCTGTCACTTTGTATCTGTGACAGAGGTAAATTCAGTTCACTTCTCAGGGACTCAGTTTCCTCAATTGTGAACTGAGGGGGCAGGACTAGAGGGATATGATCCTAAGTTAGTTCACAACAACAACAAACATGTTGTTCAGGCATTTTCAGTTGTGTCTAACTCTTCATGACCAATTTTGGGTTTTCTTGGGCAAAGATAACGGAGTAGTTTGCCATTTCCTTCTCCAGCTCTTTTTTTAAAGATGAGGAAACTGGGGTGGCTAGATGGTGCAATGAGAGGAGCAGGTCCTGGAGTCAGGAGGACCTGAGTTCAAATCCGGCCTTAGACACTTAACACAAAAATTAGCCATGTGACACTTAGCCCCAATTGTCCCGCCTTTCCCCTTCCAAAAAAGCAAAAACAAACAAAAAAATAAAGATAAGGAAACTGAGGCAAACAGGATTAAGTGACTTGCACAGGATCACACAGATAGAAAGCTTCAAGAGGAAGGATCTGAATCTCTGTCTTGCTGATACCAAGCCCAGTTTGCTAGATGTGTAGGGAGATCCCAAGGACTAGGGCATGGTGAGGAGCAAATGAGCATTTATTGAGGGAGTGTTTATTGTCTTCCAGGCACTGTGCATTAGAAGACAAAAGCTTGCACCCCACTCTACTTCAGCATAAACAAAATAACTACAAGGTATACTGGGAAAAAGCAGTAGGAGCTGAGAGGACTGCTATTGTCATTGTTGCTCAGTCATTTTTCAGTTGTGTCTGATCCTTTGTGACCCCACTTAGGGTTTTCTTGGCAACAATACTGGAGGGGTTTGTCATTTCCTTCCCCAGCTCATTTCACAGATAAGGAACTGAGGCAAAAAGAGTGAAGTGACTTGCCCAGGGTCACGCAGCTAGTAAATATCTGAGGTCAGATTTGAACTCAAAAAGATGAGACTTCCTGACTCCAGGCCTGGTTCTCTATCCACTGAGCCACCCAGCTGCCCTTCTTAATAACTGGCAATACTTAACATTGCTTTTCCTCTGATAAGAGGTTTCATTTTTCTGATTCAAAGGGAGAGCTAATGATGAACATTCTAGACTTGTCAGGCTAGTAGGGGGACGCACACTTATGCAGAAGACACTGATCAGTGCCTCTCTGATTGCAGTATGTAGATCAATTATGTCAAACTGAAATAGAAATGGGGGCCACACAGTAATTTAAAAAACCACATATTAACATTATCTGTATTCTATTGCATTTTTGTTTATTTTGTTAGATACTTTCCAATAATATTTTAATCTGGTTCAGGTTATCCTGAGGTGTGTTGCAACAGGGGATTTGATAACTCTGATGTAGACTACTGCCTAAATGATACCATAACAGTGATCAAAGTAACATACAGTATAAGCAGATTCTGTAGCCAGAATCATATGATTTTAGGTAATTCAACACCTTAATTTTACAGGTGAGGAAATTTAGGCTGAGATAAAAGAAGTGAGAGACTTGTCGGGAGCGAACTTAGAGTTCATCTTATTCCACGCTCCTCGTTTCCCAGGTGAAAAAACAAGGCCTTGAGAGTTTTTGCTTGAGATTACACTGGTAGCAAGTGGCAAGGCAGTGATTCCAAACTTGGGCTTTGGTTTCAACATTGTCCAGTTACAAATCGAGCGATGTTTCCATTGAACCACACTGCTACCCCTGGTCATGCAGCTGTTAAGTATTATTAATAATTAATTAATAATATGTTATTAGAATAATCCAGGTTTCCTGACTGTACCCTGAATATGTTATAAATCCTTTAAGCAATGTTTATTTTCTTTGCAGTGGTCACTTAACTTCCCTTTGAAGATATCCATGGATGGGGAACTCTGTGTTCTTGAAGCAGCCCATTCAGCTTTTGGAAAACATTAATTGTTAGGGAGTTTTTTCTTAGGGTGTATTAAAATCTGCCTTCCTTTGGCCCTGCCCTCCAGGGCAAAAAATAACAAATCTAATCTCTTTTCCTCAATGCAAATCTTTAAATATAAACTATTTGCACCAGTGTTGTTAGTTTTAGAAATAGTTCTCTTTAAGATCAAATGAGTCTAACCTGGGTTCAAATTCCACCACTGATACCTACTGATCTTGGCAAGTCAACTTTCTAGAACTAAATTTTCTTATAAACTATATGCATATCTGTGTAGTATTCAAACACTTCTAAACAATATGCTTTTCAAGGATGTTTTTCACATGTCAATTGCAGTTCCATATGTCTCTTTTAAGAAAGGGTAATTCTAAACGTATCCTTGATGATCAATGTAAATAGTAAAAACATGAGTGTACTGCAATGGTTAGAAGCTATAAAGACAAACAGTATGCACAGTATGTTGATAGATTTAATAGGATTGTGCCTCAGAAAGTTGATTTGCCTAAGGTCAAAGGTTAATAGGTAAATTGCATGGTTGTGCCAGTTTACTATACCTTAGAATTGGACTAAAATCATATGCTAGGCTAATGAATTCCAATTTTAAGAAGGGGAGAAAAGTGCTTGACATTTAAACCTGGAGCAGTACCTTTCTTCCACTGCTTTAGGTGGGATGTACAATTATTAACTTCACATCATAAAATGCAGAGTGAAACCTAGAATGTTTTCAGAATTAATACCTCCTTACCTCTCTTTTCTGATTCCCAGTACTTAACACCAGTGATGAGTTTTCACTACGAAGTTCCGCCTTTATAGTAAGGTTTAAACTGGAAAAGCTTGCCTGCAAAGACAACAGGTGGGATTTCTGTTAGCATTTATTGCAACAAAACTAAACCCAAATCATATTTAAGTCATAGCCTTCATTTTTAAGTGTGGGAGTTTTCATTTCCATGTCCTTTTCCTCCCTGGAGTTACTGATATTTCTTTCACGCTTCTTAAGAAAACAGAACTTGAAAAGAAATATAAAAAAGTAGAAAATAAGCCTGATTAGAATTATCTTTGGAAAAAAGAAACCAACAGTTTTTCAGAAATTAATAGAACTTTTTAGGGTAAAAACTGTACCTAGTAAGGTGGAGACATTTATAGAGATCCTTGCAGTCAGAGACTAGACATTTCAATTTTGCATTTGCATCATTAGTACTTAATGAAGTGACTGACTCATAATAGATGTTTAACAAATGCCTATTGATTGATTGATAGTAGAACTTGTTATCATACACATCTGGCTGTAAAAGGAGTCAAATTATATCCACCAAAATAGATAATGAAAATCTGATATTTCATAGGGGTCACATGGGTATTAGTTCCCCCCCCCCCCCAAGGCAATAAGTTAAGTGACTCACCAAGGTCAGACAGCTAGTAAATGTCAAGTGTGTAAAGTTGGATTTGAACTCGGGTTCTCCTGACTCTAGGGGTGATGCTCTATCCACTGTGCCACCTAGCTGCCCCAGGTACTAGTCTTTTTTTTTTTTAAGCAATTGGGATTAAGTAACTTGCTCAAGGTTACACGCCCAGGTGTTTCTGGATGGATGCTAAGTGTCTGAGCCCAGATTTGATCCACCAGGTCATCCCAACACTGAGGCCGCTGTGCTACCTGGCCGCCCCCAGGTACTAGTCTTAATAATATTATTAGCAATTTCAGTACTTTAAAGTTATGTAGTTTCACCTCTCTGGATGTTCCTTTCACTGGTGCAGATAGTAACCTCTATTGACCTTAGTATATGGTTTTGGTGAGTTTTTATATTGGGGAAAATTATTGGATAGTGTCCAATATTGGATAGTGTCCTCCAAACAGGGGAGCTTTGTCCCAGACGCTGGGGTTTTCTCAGCTGCCGAAGGTATTACTTGGGTCCCCTCTCTGAAGCCTTCACATGCTCTGGCAAGCTGGTCGCATACCCCAGGACCTCCACCCTCTCACTTTGTCCTTAGCATCTATGTGTTGATAATTCTGGAAACCGCCACAGCTGCTGGTGATCTGAAGTCCCTCCAGTAGGTGGCTGGTCAGGCCAGCCCTGAGTCTAAAACTTCTGACTTGTGCAGGGCTGGGCTCAGCTCCCAGAGAGCTGTGCTGGCCACTCCCTGCTGGCCTGCCATGCTGTCCTCAGAGGGAGGTTATGTGTCATTTTGTGGGTTCTATAGCTCCAAAGTTTGTTCAGTGTCACCTTTTACATGAATTGGAGGAGGTGGAAGCTGGAGCACTGTGGAAGTCCTGTTTCTACTCCGCTATCTTGACTCTGCCCCCCAATACAAAAATTTTTAAAGAAAAAAAGCCATCCATAAAACATTAACAAATACACAGAAGAAAACAAAAATAAATTCAGAAGGGAATATAAATAAGTAAAAAGTTATTACTAATGTATTAAATTTTATATACACTTAAAAACTATTCATAGTGTGAGCTCACAGTTTCATATATTGCCCTCTTTTTGTTCTTTTCTGTATATTCAAATGTTTGTGTTTCTAGATGACTAAGTTCACAATAAGGAAGAAAATTTAAAAAAATAAAATGAGAGGGTTGGACTGGATAATTTCTGAAACACCTTCCGTCTACTGTTGTCTCTGATTCTAACAAAGAAATCTGCCAGTTTTTAATGATAACCCACATTATTATGTAGCTCTTTCCAGTTTACAAAGCATTTTCCTTTACACAATGTCATGTGGGAAGCAGGGTACCTGTGATTTCATAGGTCCAGGAGCTCCTTGGTAAGGAAACTCTCTCTACCAATGCAGATAGGTAACATTTTCAAATTGTAGTTTTAATAAGCCATCTGAGGAACTGAAAGGTTAAATGCCTTGCCCAGCTAAAGTCTCTCAGAGCTGGGATTTGAATATAAGTTTGTCTGGAAGCCAAACATCTACCCCTTACTTTCCCCATTTTACAGATGAGGAAATGGAATCTCAAAGAGAAGGCTTAAAAGTCACACAACTGTTTAGCAGTACAGCTGGCAATAGAGCCCAAGTCTTCTTGGTGCTTTTTTTTTTAATGCTTCAATAAAAAGTACTTTGAACAACTGTCATTTTAATTATTATATTTCATTTAATTAATTAGATTTTATTTATTATTATGTTTTTAATTATTATAAATACCCAAACTAGATGCAAAGGACATATGAAGGAAGTTGCTATTTATATCCAGAAAAATAATAGATAAATAGAAATTATGTATAGAATGATTTTGCATCTGTCTGTCTGTCTATCTATCTATCTATATATCTATCTATCTATCTATCTATCTATCCATCCATCCATCCACATATTTGCATCTGATGGTAGCCATCTCTAGGGCAAGAGAAGAAAAAGAAATTTAAATGGTAAATTTATTATATTACATAATGTATTATATATTATAGAAATATATTTATGTTATATATAACAAATTACAACATATTTATAATTTTTTATTATATATTATATATTTAAAAAGAATAACAGATATGCAGTTCCCTGTGCAATTGTCTTTTTATTATTCTATATTATGGAAATGCTTATTTTATTTCATAAATTAAAAATAAAAAATTACTAGGGATTGTCAATATCCCCCACAATTCCTATCACTGTGAAGTCAATGAGCAAAGGAAATAACAGAATCTTTGCAAACTATAAAGCACTATATAAATATGGGTGATTATTGTTATCACCATCACTGCGCATTTGTTGAATCACTTTGTATTATTGACTCTCTAAGTCAGGAAGATCACTTACTTTTATAAATGTTGATTTCCACAAGATGAATGTAACATTTACTTGACTTACATCAGAAGGGATCAGATTACACATAATGGTTGCAGATTTGCAGGTATTGCAGTTCTGTTTGAGAGTGGAAGAAAATCGATTAGCGATCATTGCTACTTTAAGTCAGGTACTGGAACAAGAACAGCTCACTTTAGTTTAAGTATAGGATCTGTAAATACCTTCACATTATACATTAGTCAGGTTATAAAGACGGATTGTATCAGCTGGAATGAAAAATGGTAAAGACATAAAACCAAATAAGAGAAGGAAAAAGATCAGGTATTTTGCTTCCACCTGGATATAAACTCAGTTCTTTCAAGTTCTTTCTCTGGATGCACATATTTCTCTCCATCATGAGTCTTTTGGGATTGACTTATATCACTGCTTTGCTAAGAGGAGTCCAGTCTATCAAAGTTGGTCATCACACATATGTTGTGTCTGTAATTGTGTACAAATTTCTCCTGGTTCTACTCTTCTCACTCAGCCATCAAAGTTAGTTCACTTTAGTTTGATGTTGAATTTATTCACTTGGGATACAGAAGTTGGCAAGACTGAATAGAAAATATAAAATATGAAATAATGCCTGCTATTAAAATTAGCACTTGAAATTTACCAAAATGGTGCCTCGCTTGAGTTCTCCAGATTTTGGTACCATTTTCTTTCCAAAGTTTATGTCGAAGGGATCTTGAAGGCTAGTTGGTCTGCAGTTTACATTCTGTTAGGAGACAAAAATGTTGCTTTATCAAACATTGGGGTCATGTCCCCCATCCCGCCACCAAGTGAAAGCAAAAAAAAAAAAAAGGAAAGAAAAGAAAAGGTCATCTAGAAAGGCACTAATTGTGAATGTTGGTCTTGGTCACAAAATAATTTCAATGTGTAGCATCATTAGCTATAGCCATACCTATATGGATGTAATAATCATTATCCATGATGGCATCCATTAGTTGTTTAGCGTGACCACAGTGTTCCAAGAGGGATGCTAAATATCACCATGCACAACTTCAATTTGAGTTTATGCTCATGAGCTTTGACTTAAGATTTACGAAATATTACAGTGTACGAAGTATATACTTTTTTTAAATTCCTAGGATATTGAAGGATAAATGGAAAATTTAAAGTTGCTCCAAAAGTAGAATGTTTAATAACAATTTAATTTTTAAATAGTGGCTCAAAAATGGATTGCTAATAGAAAAACCCACTAAGATTTTAAAAGTAAGGGATTTCAATGTTGGATGCCAAGATCACAAGATGTGCAAACTGTCAATTGCCCCTCACAGTGCCTCTTTAGCTTTTTGTCTTAAATCAAAGGATGTGAGATTGCGGGCAGACAAATCTGAAACATAAACAATTGCAACATAATGCCCAGTGCCTTCTGGAGCTCTACTCGATTCTCCATACAACTGGCAAAGTGAATTTCTTAAAGTATTTGTCTGATGGTGTCACACAAGTCCCACCCCAATTCCTCCCCTTTCTCCCCAAATAAACTGTAGTGGTTCCCAATTGCCTAGATTGCTGGGAGAGGCAAATTACAGGATGGAGCTAGCCCACTGATATGGCCTGAGAGCTAAATGTAAAAACCATTTTTAGGTATAAAAACAGGCGATAGGACAGACTTGGTCTCCCAGCGATAATTTGCTGACCCTCAGAAGAGGATCACATACAAATTCCCCTTTTTGTCATTTAAAACTCTTCACAACCTGGTTTCTTCCTACTTTTTTGGTCTTATTCAACATCATTCTACAATCTAGCTGGTGTGGCCATCTGGTTCCCCAACCATGAAACATCATTTCCCTGCACTGTGTGTTTGCATTGGCTGTGCCTCATGCCTGGACGGTTCTCCATCTTCACCTCCATTGGTTGGATTTTCTGAACTCAAACACCACCTTCTGCATGAGACCTTTTCTCGTTCCCCCAGTCACTAGTTTCTCTTATGTGTTTTTTTTTTTTTTTTGCAAATACCTACATTATATGCGGTTAGACCACACATTAGATTATAGATTCTGTATGGGCAAGAGTCACTTCACTTTTATCTTTGAATTTCCAAAGCTAACCTAGTCCAGCACCTGACATATAAGAGGAACTTAATAAATGCCTATTGATTGATTAATTAATTTAATATCCCTCCCTAACTACCTCCTTGCTTATCCTCTGAGGTCCCAGTGTCTCACAAATTTATTTTCTGGGAAGAAGGGAAACTGTTAAAAGTCTATTTTGTGACACTCAGCAATAGAGGAAGAGAGTGTTTGAAAGGGTCTCAGCTACTTTTGATTATGCCTCTCCTCTGTTCTAGCTCCTGCTTTCTGATAAAAGGTATTTTATACAAGTATTATGAATGAAGTAGTTATAGAGGTCTAAGGTAACAGGGATAGGGTAAAAAGAGAGGCTGAGAAAGAAAATAACGAGTAAAAATAAGATGGAGGGAAATTCACAAATAATAATTATAACTGTGAATAGGATGTTTATAGCATCTCTCTTTATGGTGACCCATCTATTGAGGAATGACTGATCAAGTTGTGGTATGTAGTTGTGATGGAATTCTACTGTTCTATAAGAAATGATGATCTCAATGATTGTAGAAAAAGATGAAAAGAAAAAAGAAAAGTGAAAAATGAGGTGAGCATAACCAAGAGAATATTGCATATGGCAACAGCGATATTGTTTTAAGAAAGACTTTGTGGGGTGCCTAGATGGCAAAGTGAATACAGCACTGGCCCTGGAGTCAGGAGGATCTGGGTTCAGATCTGGCCTCAGACACTTAACACAAAAATATAGCCATGTGACCTTGGGCAAGTCACTTAACCCCAATTGCCCTCAAAAAAGCAAAAAAAAGAAAAAAAGAATGACTTTGAGAGACTGTCATTTTGACTATTATAAATGCCCAAATTAAAAATAAAGGACATATGAAGAAAGATGCTATCTGCATCCAGAGGAAAAACTGATAAATAGAAGTATGTATAGAATAATTCTACATATATATATATATATGTGTGTGTGTGTGTGTGTGTGTGTGTGTGTCTAATGAGAGTTATCTCTAGGGTAAGGGGAGAGGGGGAGAGGGAAGGAAAAAAAGGAAAAAAAGAAATGTACATTATGACTTAGTTGTATATTTGGAGGGAATAGCAAGTTGTACATGGTAGATTTGCAGTTTCAAGTGCAATCACCTTTCTTATTGTACAGTGTTATGGAAATGCTTGTTTTGTTCCATGAATTGAAAATAAGTTTAAAAAATTTTTAAATAGGCTTAAAAAAAGAGAAAAGGGTTTCACCCCTTTAAAATGTCTTTGGAAAGATCCAATTGTAAAAAACTAAATAAATAAAAATTAGGATATAAACACATTAAATATCTGCATGAAGGTGTTAGAGGGAGTGAGAGGCACTATGTATGGGTCAAGTCCTTCCATCTGGGAGACCTTTTTGTCAATCCACAAGACAGATATGGGTTTAAGGACTCAGAAGAAGCCTTTGCTTGGGGGAGTGAAAAGTGAGATTAGAGTGAAAGAGACATTATTGGGTCAGGAACTGTGAAAAACAAAAACAAAAAAACCCTTGGACAACACTTGGGTAAGATTAAATCAGGGTTTAGTCAGCATTATTTGGTAATGGTTTGTTGTTGTTCAGTCGTGTCCGACTTTCCATGACCCTATTTTGGATTTTCTTGGCAAAGATACTAGAGTGGTTTGCCATTTCCTTCTCCAGCTCATTTTACAGATGAGGAAACTGAGGCAGACAGGATTAAGTGACTTGCCCAGGGTCGCACAACTAATAGGTGTCTGAAGCCAAACTTAAACTCAGGAAGATAAGTCTTCCTGAATCCAGGCCCAGCCCTTTATCCACTGCATCACATAGCTGCCTGAGTTGTTTAGTTACAGTATTCATGGCACCACTAGGTGTTCACACTGGTTGGACTTGGAGTCAGGAAGGCCTGAGTTCAAATCCAGGCTCAGATATTTACTAGCTGTTTGAGTCTGGTCAAAATATTTAATTTCTCCGTGCCTCAGTTTCCCCATGTGAAAAATGGAGATAATAATAGCACCTATCTCAGGGTAGTTGTGGGGATGAGATAATATTTGTAAAAGACCTTTGCAACCTTAAAGACCTATAAAAGTGCTAGCAATGATTATGTTTGGACACTTGTTTTGTTTCAAGCTTTGCTCTAACCTATATGTCATCTTTTTTTTTTTTTTATAAAAATGAGAAAAAATCAATACATTAATTATCATGTCTGTTTAGGGGCTTTTAAAAATAATTCTATTGTTTTCTAAAATAAAATATAAAAGTGGAGAGAATATATTTTATATACCTACTTTTTTGAGTATAGAATTAATTAAGGATCACTTTACTGTGAGGCCTACACAACAGCTGCCCCAAGTTCCCAGTAGAAACCATCTTAAGGCTTATGTTATAACTGCAAACCTATTCACTTATTTAGTTTAGAACATTACTGAGCTGTGATGATGTCAGTGGGGCTTACTTCCTTCATTGACACAGAGTGTAACTCCTTTATGACTCAATCAAATGTCTTTTGAGAAGTTCTGTGGCAAAAAATAAATCATCCCCCTGTAATTACTTGCTGATGAACCTCTTCAAATGCTGCTAGATGGATCCTGGAAAGTGAAACATACAAACTACCCTTGGACCAAACCTAAAGCCCATCTAGCTTGGTATAACTTTCCATAGAATGCTCACTCTTGGCATAGCCTTCGAGAATCCAAGGTCACACCCGAAACAGAACCAGCCATCAGAGCAGAACTTTAATGGATGAAATCTAACTAAATGACAATGAGCGTGGTATGCATAGTTGTAAATTATTATTTATTTTAATTGATTTTTTTGTTACTAAACTAATAAGCAGTCCGTTGAATTTCTTTTTTAATTGGGAGGACTTCTTTTATTTTGTCTGAGTTCATTTCAGTCATGGCTGACTCTTTGTGACCCCATTTTGATGTTTTCTTGATAAAGATACTAGAATGGTTTGCTTTTATTCTTCTTCATCTCATTTTACTGATGAAGAAACTGAGGCAAACAGGTGGTAAGAGACTTGCTGAGGTTCACACGGCTAAGGGAATATCTGAGACTGGATTTGAACTCATGAAGATGAGTCTCCCTGGTTGCAAGCCTAGTACTCTATCCAGTACTACCCACCTGCCCTATGTTTCTGTTATTTGCTTTGCCATTATTGCTTTGGCAAAGCACCTGACAAGCAAAGTGAAGAATACTGTTTGTTTCAGCACCAATTTTTCTCATATGACATAAAATAAAACCAAGCAGTAGTAAGAGATTTTATTTAAAAAAATTATGAATCTCTGGGGCAGGGAGGTGACCCACTAGATAGAGCACCAGCCTTGGAGTTAAGAGGACCTGAGTTCAAATTTGATCTCACATACTTACTAGCTATGTTACTAGCTAAGTGACCCTGTCACTTAACCCCAAATGCCTCAAAAATAAATAAAAGAATGGATAAATAAATATTATGGAGCTCTTTTGTTTATTGAAATCACCTTCATTTCTGAAAATATTCGTCTCCTTTCCCAACCCATCGTCATCCCTTGTAACAAAAACAAAAAAGTTCAGCAAAACCAACTAATACATCTACAGAGTTTAACAATTCATACAAACTTAATAATAGCCTTAAAGTAAGGGAAAGATGGTAAAGTACTATGACTTACATCAGAAGATGACCATCCAATTAGGTAGAGTACAGGGTATTCATCTGATGTTAAGTTGGGGAATGAAATATTCAGCTTAAGTTCTGGTATGGGGATGTGTCCACTTTTTTGGATCTGTACAAAATAAAAGAAAAGCCTGATCAAGCACATGGTACTTAATTCATGTTTGCTATTTCTAATCTTGGATGTCCTTACCTATATTCATGTTCTTGTTCTGGCCACTACCTCTTAATATTCGCAGCCAAGAAAATTTCCCACTCAAGAAAATTATAAGCAGGTACCTACTTCCAGTGGAATCTTGGAAACTGAAAGGGGCCATGGTCTTATTTAAGAACAACACTGACTGAGGCAATCTAGACTCATCTAGTATGGAGTTTGGCTGGTGTGAAAGAATGAATGATAAGAGGAAAGGAAGAATGAATTTATTTAACTAAGGATATCTGTCTACCCAGAAGTGGCCAATATCAAGTGAAATTATCTAGTGGGAAACCAAAATCCTTCTTCATTTACCTTTACCTTATCACTTTAGGTATTATCTCCAGACCTAAGGCCAGTTTCTAGGAACTCTGTGGATTTCTTTGAGGTTAGCTGAATTCTAGGTGAGGTATCTTCCTTTGTAGTTCTGATCCACTTGAGATAATACAGAGAAATCTAGGCTATCTCCACTTGGGTGCTCTGAAACAGATCTACCGGGCGAGGCCTTCTAGAAGGACTTCTCAGCACATCTGGAGCCAACTTCTGGTGGTTTCAGATTAGGTGAGGGTTTCTAGTTCTAAAAGCCTAGAATCACCTATCAGAGTGTCTCTGGGGTTTCTGACTTTGCTTCTTGCTTCTCACTCCTGGGGTACTCTAATCCTTGATGACTGGAAGAAGCAAAATATCTGAATACCTTCTTGGAGTCTGATATTTTGTTCAGGAAAGGGAAAGGCAGACAGGGCAACCTAATAACACTGAATTCCATAGCCACTTCAGAGTCCAAAGGCATGGAAGTGAAATAGCTGCATTTTCTCACTGAATCTTGTGAAGCAAGATTAATCCATTCTTTGAAGTCAGTCTGCACCTTTATGCTGACACGATAGAGGAGAGGTGAATTTTATGTGTTTTATTTAGATAGCTTCATAGTCAGAAAGATTCATCAGACTGCCCATGGGAATAGAAGCATGTGGTTCACACAGGATAGTACAACAACAAAACATTTATGCTACAGATCTAGAGGATGCCATTTTTTCACTGTATAAGAATTTCCTTTTTTCTTTGTTCAGTATCTAATGGAGAAAAAGAAATTTTACAATGCAGGTTACCACTGTCCACTGTTATATTGTTTTACTGTCCTGTTATAAATGCATTTTAATAATTTTTATTTAAACGGAATCACTTTTGCTTTAATCGGGCTTGTGTGCACTGGAAATTATATGGAATAAGAGACTAGTTCAACTCTACGAGGGTTCACTACCTTAGTAAAATGTGTGTGTGTGTATATGTGTGTATGTGTGTGTGTTTATGTCGAAAGGTCATAACAAGAAAAAAAATCACAGTAGGAAACAACCTAGGATCTAACATGAGTAATATTGTTGGCCAATGACATATATGTCAAGAATCTCTGATTCCACAGATGAGGGGATTCCTTCCATTATTTCAGATACAAACACTTCTACACTTTCCTGGATGACCTTTTAAGTGATTGTGACTGAAAACAAAATCCCCTGGTGGCTGTTTCTGCTGCTGAGCCTCTCTGAACCAGGCTAGGCCAGTTTTGGGACAAAACACACACAGGCGACTGTTGGGTCCAACTTGGACCCTTTCCTGCTTAATTAAACCTACTAGACTTTAAAGGCAAAGCATCTAGAAGTAGTGGATCAGATCTAAACCATGATGAAGCACTAGTTTAGGAATGTCAGCAAAGGAGACAATGGCACAGTTTCTTATTAAGCACACTGTGTATAAATAGAAACATATTAGAATTTGTTGAAATGTGTATGTGTAGAGAAAGGAATAATGCCAAGATTGTTTTGGAATTCTCACCTTAAATATTCACAACAGAGGACCATCATATTAGGCATATTGAGTAAATAATTGATGGAAAGCCCAACAAAATGTGGAATAGCTTCTTGGTTTGCTTTCATGAAGAGTCCCTTGCATTCATTGTCTCTCTACTGTAGGATGTTTAGAGATTTTTGTGACCTGTCATTTGTGGGTGTTGCTGTTGTTTGTCCTTTCTCAGAGAGGACCATACAAAAGGAAGGTAATACCATGACTTCAAATGAATTGGATTTAAGGAAGGGTGGACTGTGCAAGATCACCAGCCTCACTTTCCCCTCCAGAGCCATCTGGATCCAGTGGCAATCAGGACAACCGAAAATGACCCCCTGGCACTGTCATTTACTCAAAATTTTTAAAAATATTTTTAAACAGTATAATTTTTTAAAATATAGTATGATTCTAAGGATTTGGAGCAGCAAGATTAATATGTCATGACAAAGAATTTCTGTAGATGTTATGACATACAACTTAACTTAAAAGCTTACAATGAAGTCCTTTAAGATACAGTTTTAGTAACTATTTCTCACCAAGTAGAAAACATTGATTTCATTTCCGATGTCACTGGTAGAATTAATAACGTCAGGAACCGTATCGTTGGCCGCAATTGAAATGTGATATTCACTTGCAGAGCTTAAAAGGTATTGATAAAAAGAAAAAAAAAAGAAGAGTTTTGTTTTCATCCAGTTTGATTCTTTTCTTTCTACTCTAAGCCATGTAATTCCAAAAAATATGCATACATATACACTAGGGTGAATTCTTCTCCTTCTACTTAGGGTCAGAAAGCCTAAATCCTTATGTTAAAACACAGTCAGGGCTGAAGGAAATTGAGATGAGCCAGAGAACACAATTCAATTAGTGTTGACACATATTTGGCACCTCTGTCTTTAAAGAAATATAATATAAAAATATAAATCATGTCACAGGGCCATACAATAATGAAAAACTTATTATGGATTCTGTAGTTTCATTTGTGGCTAATGAATTAACATTCACAAAAAGCCAGTATTTTCCTGTAATAAAGATTTTTTTTAAGTTTAAAACTCTAAGCTCATAATTGTAACTTTACTATTCAACTTGTGCATCCTTCTGGTGGTGTCAACTGAATTTTGATAATTTTTTTAAGCAGAATTCCAGAAGAAAGTCAAGGAAAGGTGAATAAAAGAAACTCTTTGAAAATGCTTTACTGGAATTTGTCTTTCAATAAATGGAATGGAAGGAATTCTTGCAGAAAGCCAAAGTATTAGGAAAAGTGGATATAAAAAATTGGAAAAAGAATTTACAAAAAGGAAAAAAATGAACAGATAGACTTGTATGTCTACAATTTTGACTTCTTTTCCTTTTACGACTTCCTAATTGTGTTTGACATTGATTCTTAGAATTTTCCTCTTCCTGATATTTATTCTTAGCGTTAATCTCGTACTCTCTTTTGCTTAAAGAGTTTTATTAGGGAAAAAATTATTAAAAAAAGTATTTGAAAGGATAAATATAAATAAAAGTCTGGAATGGGAAGATAATTTTAAAACAATTGAAAGAAAAAATAACAAAAACCTAAATAATAGTTTTCTTTTAAATAATCTTATTTAATATTTTTCCCAATTAAATGTAAAAACAATTTTAACTTATGTTTTTCAAATTTTGAGTCCTAATTTCTCTTTCTCCTTCCTTTCCAACCCTTCATTGAGAAGGCAAGCAATTTGACATAGGTTATACATGTGTAGTCATGCAAAACACATTTCTGTGTTAGTCATTCTGTGATCTGTATTCAGGCTCTATCAGCTCTTTCTTTGGAGATGGACAGCACCTTTCAACATGAGTCTTACAGAATTTCTTTGGATCATTGTATTGCTGAGAATAGCTAAGTTATTCATAGTAGATCATTGTACAATATTGCTGCTACTGTATACAAAGTTCTCCTGGTTCTGCTCATTTCACTTTGCATCAGTTCATGTAAGTTCATGTTTTTCTGATAGCATCCTGCATCACCAAATAATAGTTTTCAATGAAAACTGATTCATATTTTTATTTTGTCCAGTATGACATGGTCAGCACTTAAACGCACAGAATAAGGACTAAGACTCATGAGTTATGGTACCAGCACATCCCCATCTCTAAGCCTCTGGTTCCTCATTTGTAAAATGCAGGAAATAATTGTCCTACATATCTCATTGGGGGTGTTGCAGGTGATGTACTTTGTTTTTTTTTTTTTTAAGCAATCGGGGTTAAGTAACTTGCTCAAGGTTACATGGCCAGTTATTTCTGGGTGTGGTGCTGAGTGTCTGAGCCCGGGATTCGATCTCCAGGTCTTCTCAACACTGGAGCCGGTGCTCTTATTCTCTGTGCTACCTGGCCGCCCCGGTGATGTACTTTGTAAACATAAAAAAATGTAGTCATCATTATTTTCTAGATTTCAGAAACGCTTTCCCTTACAAAACAGCAAAAAGTAGATGTTTATCTACCTGGAAAACTGGAGTCCGGCTTCATATTTCACTGGAATAGAAATACCTATTTCATTGTCAGAAAGGGTCTCCAAAGGTTCTTCACTGTCACTAGAAAATGATTAACATAGTCGTGTTAGATAATATTAAGATATCCTGCATAGTATCTGTATTGGCATCTGGTATTTTATTTTGTTTTGATTTATTTTTTAGAATAATGCTTCTGTTGTAGACAATTAGCCATTTAGAGAAATTGCTATACATTTGAAGAAGAGTTCCAAATTTCTAAAAATAAAAACATTTTTGAGAATGCTAGGCTAAAAAATTAGAGCCCACTACCAGTGGCATCTAATTCTTTTCTTCATGGGCTAGAGCAACACAACTCCATGTTCCTTGTAGTTTTATTGAACAGTCCCGGCATGGGCTGATATTATACTCTTTTCCCCAAATTATTTCATTGTAGCCCTAGGGTTCTATTTATTTAGTAAGGCCTCTCCTCAAGAGGTTTGGCCCCCTGTAGTCCTTTACCTGTTTGTCTCCCTGTCAGCCATCAAATGTAGGTTTTTAAAAAATTCTTTTGCCAATTTTATTATTTAGTTTTAGTATTCATTAAAATTTTTTTGAGTTCCAAATTTTGTCCCTCCCTTTCACTCCTCCCCCACCCATTGAGAAGGCAAGAAACGTGACATCAATTATACCTGACACACACCTTTCTTTAAAGAAAAACTAGGTCAAGACCACAGAATATACTTACTGTAGCTCAAATTTTAGTTGTTCTTTTAGAAAAGAAAGCTAAATAAATAGGCATGACCTCTCATTCCCCCTGTCCCTTAATAGTATTGATAAACCGAGGGGAGAGAAGACATGCAGAAGGGAAGATTGGGAATGAGATAGAAGTATTTAATAACGAATGAGGATGAAGTCTAGCCTTCTTATTCTGATATTTCATATGTGACCCAACTTGTCTTTCTGGCCTTATGCATACTGGTTTTCCAGATGAATCTTTTATTCTATTTAACTAGGCTATTTCCCATGCCTGTGTATCTTAGTTGATGCCTTCCTGAAATTCTCTCTTCTTTCTATTTATCCAAATCCTGTCCATCCTTTAAGACTCAGTTCAAACCACAGCAATGTTAATTCCTTGACCAGACTAAAGTTAAAGAATGTAAGAACTGCAAGGGAGCTTAGAGGTTCTACTGTCCAATTTTATCATTTTATCATATAGACCAAAAATAGACTGCTCTCTAATACAGGTCATAATCCTCAAATGCATGTATGTATATGTACATAAACACATATATGTGTGTATATATACATGCCATATCATAATAGATAGTAAGTTGGATGTGAAGTCACAAAAATTTGGATTCATGTCCCATCTCTGATGCATGTATTAGATGTATGATCCTGGATAAGTCACTGTCTCTAAGATGAAGTGACACAAAATGAAAACCTGCAGTGACTGAGGGAGAATCTTCACCCAGGAGTTCCCATCACCAGTGAAATCCCAGGACCTGTCTTCATCCCTACAAAGGTATTCATTAAGAAACAACTGGATAATTTTGCTTGTATAAATATATATTTACAATGAAATTCTTTTTATATTTCTTTCAATTCAAATAAAGCTGCTTTATTAATTTTTATCATCATACTCTCTTTGTCTTCATTACTTGTTTTTTTCTTACTAAGAATGTGATTTTAGGTTGAGCTAAAATTTTGAACAAGCTATATTTTTTGAGGAAAATGTGGATAATATTTTTATTCACTAATTAAGAATTACTTACTAAGCACCTACTCTGGCCAGACAATATGTTAGGCACTGGGGATAAAAAGACAAAAATAAAAACTGTATCTGCCCTAAAGAGCCTTTTCTCCTCCTGGAGGAAGAAACAAACACACAGATAAATATGTGATACAGTTAACATTTATATAGTGCTTACTATGTGCTGACAGTTTTATAATAATTGTCTCATTTGATCTGTACAATATCCCTGGGAGGTAGGTGCTATTATTAATCCTTCTTCACAGTTGAGGAAACTGAGTCAAATATGTGTTAAATGACTTTCTTAGGGTCACACAGCTAGTAAATGCCAGAAGTAGGATTTGAACTCCGATCTTCCTGACTAGAGGACCAACACTCTATCCACTATAGCACCAAGGTGCCTCTAGGAATCTGATTAGAGAAGAATCACTAATAACTAGGAACTCAAGAAGGTCCCATGTAGGAGGTGATGTTTGAACAATTTTGAAGGGAGATAAGGATTCTGGAGGCACATTTATTTGGACTTATACAAAGCATAGGCCATTTTCCTGAGGTTACACAGCAAAGTAATGGGGAACCTTGGACTTTTCCCCTAGTGCCCTGATGCCTAGTGCAACTCTCTTTTAACCGTGCCTTAGTTACCTCCCATGAATGCACCACTAACTGGACACTCTTTCACTTTAGTCTTCAGTTAGTTTTTGTCTCATATTACATGTCTTATCCCCATATAAAATGCAAACCTCTTGAAAGCAGGGAGCAATACCTTATAGTTAGTAGAGTGTATCACCCTCAATAATCAAAATAGTGCTTTACATGGAATAGGCACTCAACAAATATTCATTAATTGGTTGATTGCTTGATGTATGAGCAGCCAGGGAAGAACTGAATTGTTGTGACTCCAATTTCCACACAGACAGGAAAGGGACAGGGACCCAGGGCAGGCATAAGGAGACATCAGTTTAGCTTGGGTGATTAATGCTTATATGTGGGGCAGACAGGTCCTGGTGGAGCAGACCATTTAAAATTTCCTGTCTTTGTTCCATGATAAGAATCAAAGGAGTTGACTGGTTAAGATGAAAATTACTGTTAAAGAGTATCAGAAACACCAGCAATTGAGGCTGTGATTCAGTCTACTACCTTGAAATAAAGCGACAAGTTTTGGAATTTTTTTTTTGGAGCAGGGAAGGCCAGGCAACTGGGGTTAAGTGACTTGCCCAAGGTCACACAGCTAGTAAGTTTGTCAAGTATCTGAGGCCATATTTGAACTCAGGTCTTTCTGACTCCAGGGCTGGTGCTCTATTCACTGCACCACCTGGGGCAGCTGCCCCAAGTTTTGGAATTTTTAAGAGACTTAAGTGAAATTTGGTATTACAGAGGTTGCAGAGATAGCTGTATGTAGCCCCTTATCAGCAAGGTACAACTACAAAGTTTAGAGCTGATAGGAAGGACTGAAGCATCATAGGGAGATAGAAGGAAGGTAGGACAGATTGTCTGAGAATTTTTGAACCCCATGTAGATGAAAGGGCCCAGGTGTATGCAAGAGCATGCCAGGACCAGAAGCCAGCTAATTGCAAGGGAAGGGTGTGGCTACTCTGAATAGAACGTAATCAGGAGCAGATGTAGCCTTGTCTGGCTCTCTGACAGGCTCAAATCCTGCTTGTCCTGAATTTGCTCCCATGCTGAGACCAGGTGAATTATCCCTTCTTTACTTCCTCTTCTCCTTTGCCTTCGTGCTGATGGTGAATTGAGCATAGCTTACCCTTAAATCTGGTTATTTGCTAGTTGTACTTTTATAGTGGGCTTTCTTACTAGATCTTATACAGATAAGGTGGTTTTTATTTCCCCTCTTCTGCCCTCCCCTTCCTTCCTCTCCTTTTCTCATCTCTCCTCATCATTGCTTTAGTGTGTTGATATGTATCATTTCAAGGAGCTAGGTGAAACAGCGGATAGAATGCTGGGTCTGGGGGGCTCAGGAAGACTCAACTTCCTGAGTTCAAATCTGGCCTCAGATATATACTAGTTATGTGACCCTGGGAAGGTCACTTAACCCTGTCTGCCTCAGTTCCCTCATCTATAAAATGAGCTGGAGAAGGAAATGTCAAACCACTCCAGTATCTAAGAAAACCCCAAATAGCTTCATGAAGAATCAGACATGACTGAAAAATGACTGAACAATCATTTCAAATACACCATCCCACTTTTAAGAAAATGGTGGGGTTCAGTGCTTTCCACTTGCGTTGATACTATACAGATAATAAGGAATTTTAAGCAATGACTTGGTTTTCTAAGATAAAAGGTTTTTTAGAGATCGTGGAGTATAGTGGATAGAGTCAGCCCCACCAATTAAAAAGACCAGAATTCAAATCCTGTCTTTGATAAGCCAACTAGCTTTGTTGCCCTGGGCAAGTCCTTTCAATTTTAATTGCCTCATGTAGATCTTCAAGACTATAAGCTGTAAAAATATCACTTGTGCATTGGTTGAAGGCATCTCCCTACACCAGTGATATCACAAGTATGAACAAAAAACTAAATTATTTCTCTGTACCCAAGTATTTTTTTTTTATAATTTTAAAAATTTTTTTTTTTAAGCAATTGGGGTTAAGTAACTTGCTCAAGGTTACACGGCCAGTTATCATTTCTGGGTGTGGTGCTGAGCATCTGAGCCTGGACTTGAGCCAGGTCATCTCGACACTGGAGCCGGTGCTCTTACTTGCTGAGCCACCTGGCCGCCCCTAAGCAACTGGGGTTAAGTAACTTGCTCAAGGTTACACGGCCAGGTGTTTCTGGGTGGGTGCTTAGTGTCTGAGCCCGGGATTCGATCTCCAGGTCTTCTCAACACTGGAGCCGGTGCTCTTACTTGCTGTGCTACCTGGCCACCCCTGTACCCAAGTATTAATGTGGAAAAAGAATAAACTAACCTTGTTACGCTTATGTGAATGGCCACATTTTCCAAAAGATAGGATGTATTGAACTGAAATAGTATTTTGAAAGATATCTGTGCAATAAAAAAGATATTTTTAGTTCAAACACATGAATAACAAAAAGCTAACTTTTGGCAACAATGTTCACTTTGCACAAATTAATCCATTCAAACAGAAAAATGGGGGGAAGATTAAGAATTATCATTTTGTACCATAAAACTACTATATTTAAAAATATTTGCTATATAGATTGAAAGTAAAAGTATCATGATACTTCTAGGTAGAAGCATATAATAGATACTCATACTCTAAATGGATATATTCCATTTTGATATTCCTTCCCAAGATCATATGAGGTATAGTGAATAGGGTGAAATTAAAATGAAATATCATGTATATATATATATATATATACATATAAGCTATAGAGCATATGCTAAAGAATAAGATGGAGTAGTCTTTTTGTACATTTTTTGGGGAGGCTAAGAGGGACATTTTTGTCAGTCTGATGACTCCCTTTTTACTTTGCCACATGTGATCTTGGAAAAGGCCTCAGGCTGAGTTCTTACTTGCAATATTAGTCAGTTAACTGAAAGCCTTCACCAAAGCTTTGTGGCTTTGCCCATTCCACAGTGCTTTTCTTTGACCATTTGTCTATCGGGCCATTAGTCTATTATCTGTTTAGACTGAATGTTTCACTACAACAGGAATCTGTTTTGACATCTTGTTATCTTGTTCTAAAAATAGTAATGTATAGGAAAAGAAGATGTGGGATGGAACCTATAGGGTGGTATCCTCCCCCACCCTTTTTTTTTTCAGTTCAAGTAAGGTAACGTTTTTTATTAATCATGGATGGCATTTTGATTAGTTAAACATTTCCCTCTTTAACTCTGTAGTAATAGATGACCCGACCAAATATTTTAGAATTAAATGCAAGTTTGAACAAAAACACACACATGCAAAAATGAAAAGAAAGGTTATTCATTATTCTATTTAAATTTTAGTTTTTACAAATAATATCTACTGATTATGTTGGAAAGACAATACAATTTTCTTTTATGTAAAAGATATATTCCCTGTTTTCCTTTTGAATGTGAATTATCTCCAGAAAAGAAAAAAAAAGTCCACCTTCAGTCCATCTGGATCTCAAGTTTATCTCTAGAGCCAAAGTTCCAGGGAAACTCATTTGTTTCTTTCCACAGTCTAGGCCAATGGGTTTCATCTGAGGCTCTCTTTTTTTTTTTATAGCCAATGCTTGCCAATGGCATCCCATTTATTCTGATAACTTTATACAGTATTAATCTTCAACCGAATGCTCATTTGAAAGAACCTGTTTCGGGGTCTTAGTGACTAATTTTTTTTTCCTCTTTGGAGGGGGGAAGGCAAGGCAATTGGGGTTAAGTGACTTGCCCAAGGCCACACGGCTAGTAACTGTTAAGTATCTGAGGTCATATTTGAACTCAGGTCCTCCTGATTCCAAGGCCAATGCCCGATTCACTGCGCCACCTAGCCGCCCCTTAGTGACTAATTTTTTAGATAAAATAATTAGGGTTTCAAGCTGTTTGAGTAAACCTGCCTGTGAATTCCTTTTCCTTCCTCCTACCATTACATTTGAACTGTCTGGCACAATCACACAAATGACATGGAGCACACCAACTTTCATATAAAGACTGTTATTTGAAGCTTCCTGTAATCTGCTCACCTCTTCTTCTCTTTTCAGGAAAGGATAGCCAACTTTACATGTGATATTCTGACTGGATTCACAGCTGTCTTTTTGAATACCCTAGAAAGAGAGCACATATTACAAAATAAGCCAGGTGACTGACGGCCATTCCCAGACGCAGTCATTGTCCTTATTTGGTAAAATCACAGCTATCTCTTGGGTCAATGTTGTCCCATAACAAATAAAAATCAGGTTCATTTTGAAGGGCTATATGGGTGATAAAACAAAACATCTCCCTCTTTCTCTCCTGCCTACTGTTGTAATTTAAAAGAACAATAACAAACTAAGGCTTTCTACTAAGTTCATACTTATGCCTCAATCAAGAATGTATTAAAGGAGAACATAGAGCATAATCTTATAAATGTTTCTATTTCCAAAGCAAATCAGAACAAAATATATGTATAATATACATATGTAATATATGTATATATTCATCTTACTCCTTGAAATGAGAAAGCCAGTGCTTTTTTTTTACCCCTCAATATATTTTCATGTCCATTTGTAATTCAAATTCTTAATTGAATCCAAAATAAATAATAACTTGTAACTTTTTATTCCTCAGGCTGTCTTGGTTCTACTACTGTTATATTCTTTAGTAAACTGAGAAAAATGTCACTGAAAATTTGAATTAGCTGATGAAAACAAACAATAGATTTCTTTAAAAAAATAAGTTTTTATTAATGTCTTTTTTTAATGTTTCCATAATTTCACTTTGATTCCCCTTCTTCTGAGGCAGGATGAGTGGTCTCACTAAGTAACAAATACTTGCAGATTGTACCTGTCATAAGGTCTCTACATCCCTTTAGGGAATATCTCACTTCCTCCAGGGGAGTATTGATTAATAGCACCCCTGAAACACGATTTCCCCTTTTCTTATTCCCATTTCCATCTTTCCCTTTGCTTCCCTACCCATTCTCCTATAGATTTTTTTTTAATGAGAGACTACAGTAATTCTTTTCCCTTCATTGTTAACCTTTGACTTCATTAAATACATCACACTTTCCCCTCTCTATTTTTTATCAACTCCTCTCTTTTATGTGTCTTTCCATTCCATAATTTAGCCTCACAAAAACACTTAATTATTTGCCTGAACATAAATTGCAAGGTTTAGTCCATTATGTTTTAGGCCTGTTTCTCCACCATGGTGCACTTTAATTTCCTTTCTTTGTTCCTCCTTTCTTTGTGTACATTTAGAAAGAAATCTCTTAATAGTCTCTATTGATACTTTGGTTTTGTTGTCCTTGGTTGCTTTATTTCCTTACTTTTTTTTGTTTTTCTGTTTTTTGAGAGGTTTGGAAAACAAATAATTTGTTCAGGTCAGGTTTTCTTTAAAGGAATGCTTTGAATGCCTCTATTTTATTGAATATTCATAATTTTGCATTAATGTTTAGGCTCATATTTTCAGGGAATACCATTTTGTGTTGCATCTTGATCTCATTTGCTCTTAGGAACATATTCCATCTTCTCCTGTGGCTTCTAATGGGTGCAGAATAGTTTTATATTATTATAACTTCTTTTCCTTCATATTTGATTTGATTTCCTTCATATTTGCTGCCTCCTGGTCACTTATAGTATTTGTTGCTTGGAATTGCTAAATTTAACCACTTTATGTCTTGGA
Organism: Petaurus breviceps papuanus; assembly: GCF_028583685.1. Taxonomy (NCBI): domain Eukaryota; kingdom Metazoa; phylum Chordata; class Mammalia; order Diprotodontia; family Petauridae; genus Petaurus; species Petaurus breviceps. The sequence goes on from NW_027185890.1 coordinate 1,873,479, forward strand.
TTTGCAGCAGTATTTTATTTTGTTTTGTTTTTTCTGGAGATGTTCTATGTATTCTTTGATTGGCACTTCATTTTCTGTTTTTGAAAGTTCTGGGTACTCTTCTTGTATTACTTATGGTGTTTAGGCTTCTTTTGACTTGTGTTCTGGGAGATCCAAAATTGTTAAATTGTCTCTTTGCATATATTTTGCTTGCATGAAGATCATTCTTTCTTTTAACTTTTTGCTTCTCTTATTCTAGATAATCTTTTATTTCTGTGTATTTGTATTCCTAATCAATTATTTCCTTTTATTTCTTTGGAGAGATTTGTCACAATACATTCCAGTTTTTCTGTCCTGCTAATGATTTTTATTATGCAGGACATGAATTCCACATTCAATTCTTATTTCTCTTTAAAATCATTCAAGAATATTTTGCTGTGTTTTTATACTCTCTTGGGAATCCACAAAGTCCCCTCCTTCATTTCCTGTTGATTTATTTTCCTTTGTCTTGAAGTAATTATTCATAGATGTCTGGACTTATTTAGCTAATTTTCTTCAGTTATTATTATCTTCCCTGTTGGTATATCTGCTTAAACTCAAAGTCTTTAAGATTTTTTTTTCCTTTTTTTTTCCTATATATTTCTCTATTGCTCACTTTCTGACTCATTGTCCTTTGATTGCAGTTTACCTGGGGATGCTAGACCACAAAGTCATCTCAGCTTCCTCCCACACTGGGCAATTAACATTTCAAACCAGCCACAGTCTCTGCCTCTAGTGACTTCTAGGGGGAGAGATCTCACCCCAGCTGGTTGCTGAACTCTTTCCTTTATACTTAGTGGAGGACCACATAGCTATATACATTGGCTTCCTCTTCCAGCTTCCTTTGGTCTTCAATTCTCTGGCTGAATTCTGACACAGGATTCAGAGCACCACTGTACTGCTCTCCCAGCCACAGCAAGCTTCTGTGTTTTGGTTTTCTGATGCATAGGGAAGAGGGAATGGCAAAGTTGAGTTCTCTTACCAAACTGTGGGTTGGCTTATTCAGTCGTATCCGAACTTGGTAGGTAGTGCAGGAGAGGGCGCTGAATTGAAGGTATAAGGGATTAACCTTCTCTGATCTCTTGGTTCCTCTCCTGCTTAATGGCTGTTCCTCAGTCTCTCTTGCAGAATTAATATTCACATCTAGCCCTTTAACTGTGAATATCCTTGAAACTTCTGCTTAGATTACCCAATCTGGAGCCTGGTAGCTATTATTTACCCCCAAGATATTTTCCCTCATTTCTCAATGAGTTCAGTATCTGGCATTTGTATCTTTCTTCACCCCAACTCCTGGTTTTATACTAGGGGACTTCAACATATGTACTGATGTTTCTTTAGTTACCCTAATTTCCCAGTTTCTCAATCTACTTAAACCCTATCATGTACTATTCTATTTTGCCTCAGATACACATAGGGATGGTCAAGGACTTTAACATCTTGATCTTGCCATCTCCCACAAGTGTTCCACTTGCATAATCAAGAATTCTGAACTTTATTTGATCACAATCCCTTATCACTCCATTTCTCCCTATACCTTATTCTTCCTAAACAACTCTTTGTCCTTACAACTACAGAAATCTTTCAGCATTTTGCCAGGTCATTATTTCTGTTCTGGCTACACTCTCTTCCCTTCTAAATCTTCACCTATTAATGAGTCAGTATATCTGTACACTATTCTCTACACTCAAATCTCTTGCCTCCTTGTCTTATCACCAAGAACCCTGGATTACTTCTCCCATCTATCTCCTTCATTTGTACTCATATGTCGGAAGTTACCCAACCATGTTGACAGGGTCCCCTGTGTAATCCCTATCCCAAAATCCAGTGGTGTGAGATGCTCTCCTTATTGGTGAACATGAATGCTCTGCCCTGTGTGAGGGACAGGGCAGAGTTATCAAGAGTGAGAGAGACCATTAGTGTCTTCAGGTGTCTTGGAGTTTTCTTCAGACCTTCTTCAAACTTTGAATCATTTTGAGAGCTTCTGGCTTCAAGAGGGAAGACAGAAGAAGCCAACCCCACTTCAGGTTGCTGAAAGAAAAGGATCTGGGAAGGGATGAGAGGAGAGGGCAGTCGCCATCATGTCTTATTCCTACATTGCTATTCTAGAGACTTCAGGGAACTTGCCTTTGGATAATATATGAACTCTTTCTCTTGGTTGAGCTGAGTGACCTCATTCTCAATGGGAGAGCTCTTTCACTCTGATTTTCTAGTACATATTCTTTTATGTATGTACACCTTCTCAGGTTTTTCTTTTGCTATGATTTAGATAAATGGCCTTCTTTGCTATTCACTATATGTATTCATTGTGGAACTAATATGTGGTGGAAAAGGGTCAAGCTTTGCATACAGAGCTTGGGGTCCTCTTTTCCCTCAATAATGACAGCGATCATAAGTTAAATAGAACCTGATCATATCCTCCAGACTAATAATATTTAAGGGAATAGACAGATATAATTTTAGCCTAGTACCCTCCTTCTCCTATTTCCCCTCCAGGCAGGAATAAAAGTCTCCCTTAGAGAAGAGTGGGGAGGGAAGAGGTCAGAGATGACTAGTCTGCCTCCTTTTAAAGCAGCACAACAAGTGGGCTGTGCTACAAATGAGGCTCTCTACAGCTACAAAACTGTTATCTAATCTCCACTGGGCCCTCACTGAGTCACAGCAATGATTCAGTTCCAAACCTCCCCTGCTTCTTAGGAATCCCACAATACATCCTCACCCCAGTCTCAGCTGGGGTCTTGGCCTCATTTTAATGAGTGCTTTCCTCTTTCCCTAGCTTCTTGGCATTATCCTCTCTTTTTCCTCCTTTATTCATTATTTTTTTTCAAATTTAATTTTTATTTTTTAAGATTTATGGAATAAAATGAGCATTTTCACAACACAATAATAAAAAAATGATTGCACATGAAACTGCATATTATATACAGCTTGCTATTCCTTTTAAAAATATAATAACGTTATCATGAAGATTTCTTTTTTCTTCCCCCTCCCCACTCTAGAGATGGTTACATTAGACACAAATAGGTATATAAATGGAAAATTATTCTATAAATCTATCAGTTCTTTCTCTTGATGCAAACAGCATCTTCCTCCATACATCCACTGTAGTTAATTTGGGTATTTATAATAGTCAAAATGACCGATTCCCTCAAAGTCATACTTAAAACAATATTGCTGTTACTATACATGATATTCTCTTAGTTCAGCTTTCACTCTTCATTATTTTGTGCAAGTCTTTCCATGTTTTTCTAAGATTGTTGAACTTATCATTTCTTATAGCACAGTAGTATTCCATTACAATCATATTACCACACTTTGTTCAGCCATTCCCCAATTGATGAACATCCCTGCAATTTTCAGTTCTTTGTTACCACAAAGAGAACTGCTATAAACATTTTAGAACATATAGGTTCTTGTCCTTTTCCCCTAATTATCTTCTGTCATAGACCAAGCAGTGGCATTACTGGGTCAAAGGATATAAGGCAGTTTATTAACTCTATGGGCAAATGTACAGATTGTTCTCCAAAAGGACTAGATCAGTTCACAGACCCACTAACAATGAATTAGTGTCCCCATTTTTCCACATCCCCTCCAACATTTATTGCTTTCTCTTTCAATGATTTGAGCCAATCTGATAGGTCTAAAATGATATCTAAAGGTTGTATTTATTTGCATTTTTCTAATCAATAATAATTTAGAGAATTTAAAGTTTGTTTTGATTCTTCACTGGAAAACTACCTATTCATATCCTTTGACCATTTATCAATTAGGGAATGACTTGTATTTTTATAGATTTGATAAGGTTCCTTATATATTTGAGATAAGACTTTTATCTCAGAAACTATAAAAAATTTCCCAATTTTCTTCTTTCCTTAAGATTTTTTTCTTTTATTTGTGCAAAACCTTTTAATTTAATGTAATAGAAATTATCCATTTTATATGTTTGCTTTCTGTCTCTTATTTATTCATAAATTATCTGCCTATCTATCTATAAGTCTGATAAGTATTATGTTCCATGTTCTTCTTGTAATATCTCTCTTAATATCTATATCTATTTTGAGTTTATCTTTGTTTCCATTTTTCAAATGCTTTATTAACTTCTGATTTACATCATTCATTTCCGCCAGATTTTGAGTTACAAATTTTCTCCCCATTTTCCCGCTACCCACCACCCCAAAATAGCAGTCCCACAGGATATGCCCTCCTCCAATCTGCTCTCTCCCATATTTTCTCCCATACCCCTTTCAACTTTTCCAGTAGGGCATGGTGGATCTCTATGCCCCAGTGCAGTGCCTGTGTATCTTATTTCCCATTCACATGTAAAATAGTATTAATAAGAGTATATACATTTGATTTTAAAACTTTCAATTCCAGATTCATTCCCTTCCTCCCTTGTCACCCACCCTTACTGGGAAGATAAGTAGTTCAGTATAGGTTGTACATGTGTAGCTAATGGAAAACAATAACATAGTAGACATATTGTAAAAGACTGACTATATTTCCCTCCCTCCTATCCCATCTCCCACTTCTTCTATTCTCTACTTTGATCCCATCCCTTTTCTTTTTTTTTTTTTTAAGCAATTGGGGTTAAGTAACTTGCTCAAGGTTACACGGCCAGTTATTTCTGGGTGTGGTGCTAAGTATCTGAGCCCGGATTTGATTCCCAGGTCATCCTGACACTGGGGCCGGTGCTCTTACTCGCTGAGCCACCTGGCTGCCCTGATCCCGTCCCTTTTCAAAAGTGGCTGCTTCCAGCTTCCCTCCCCCCACCAGTCTGCTCTCCCTTACATCATCCCCCATCTCATCCCCTTCCCCCCTACTCTCCTGTAGGGTGAGATACCCTATTTAGTGTGTATTTCATTCCCTCCCCAAACCAAATTCAATGAGAATAAGGTTGACCCATTCCCTTTTGCCTTCCTATTCTTCCCCTCCATTGTAAGCATTTTCCCTTGCCTCTTCTATATGAGATAGTTTACCCCATTCTGTCTCTCCCCATCTCCTCTCATTATATTCCTCTCTCACCTCTTAATTTCACCTTTTAAGTATCATCCCTTCCTATTAAATTGGTCCTGTGCCCTCTATTCACGTATACCTGTAAACATATATATATACACACATTCACATATATATTCATATGCCCATATACCCTCATATATATATGTATACACATACATATATATATTTCTATTCCCTTCAACTATTTTCATACTGACAAAAGTTTCGTCAGTTACAATTATTGTTTTTCCATGTAGGAATGTTAATAGTTCAACTTTGATAAGTTCCTTATGATTTCTTTTCCCTGTTTACCTTCTCATGCTTCTTGTATCTGAATGTCAAATTTTCTATTCAACTCTGGTTTTTTGACCAAGAATGCTTGACAGTCCTCTATTTTACTGAATGACCATATTTTCCCCTGAAACATGATGCTCAGTTTTGCTGTGTAGGTGATTCTTGGTTTTAATCTCAGCTCTTTTGCCCTTGGGAATACCATATTCCAAGCCCTTTGATCCCTCAATGTAGAAGCTGCCAGATCCTGTGTTATTGTTTCCACAATATTCAAATTGTTTCTTCCTGACAGCTTGTAATATTCTCTCCTTAATTTGGGAATTCTGGAGCCTGGCTATGATATTCCTAGGAGTTTTCTCTTTGAGATCTTTTTCAGAAGGTGATTGGCGGATTCTTTCAACCTCTATTTTGCCCTCTCGTTCTAAAACATCAGGGCAGTTTTCTTTGAGAACTTTCTAGAGGATGATTTCTAGGTTCTTACTTTGATCATGGCTTCCAGGTAGTCCAATGATTTTTCAATTATCTCTCCTGGATCTATTTTCCAGGTCAGAGGTTTTTCCCATGAGATATTTCACATTGCCTTCTATTCTTTCATTTGTTTGGATCTGTTTAACAGCATCTTGATTTCTCATAAAGTCATTAGCTTCCATTTGCTCCAATCTAATTCTGAAACAATAACTCTCCTCATTGAGATTCTTTTTCCATCTGGCAAACTTGGCTTTTTAAGGCATTCTTCTCCTCATTGCCTTTTTGAGCCTCTTTTGCCAATTGGTGTGTGATTAATAAAGGTGTAATTTTCCTCAGTCAGGCTGCTGACTCTCATTTCATAATTTTCTTGCATTGTTCTCATTTCTCTTCCCAATTTTTCCTCCACTTCTCTTATCTGCTTCTTAAGGTCCTCTATGGCCTGTAACCTGCTCGTATTTTCCTTTGAAGCTTTTGGTGCAGGAGTTCTGACTTCACTGTCTTCCTCCTGTTCCATGCTTTGCTCCTTTTGGTCCCCAAAATAGGAATCTAATGTTGGAGTCTTCTGTCTGCTTTGTTTCCTTTGCCTGGTTATGTCACCCCTCAGTCACTTGACCCCTGGGCTTTTTGCCACAATAGGACTCTGCCACCAGACATTGGAGCTTTTGTCCCAAATGCTGGGGTTTTCTCAGCTGCCGGAGGTATTAGATGGGTGCTCTCTCTGAGGTCTCCGTGCGCTCTGGCAAGCTGGACACACACCCCAGGACCTCCACCCTAGACTGCTATCCAGATCCAAGCAGGTTAAACAAGAGTGATTATCCCTCAGACTGGTCTCTTAGTTTCCCTACTCTCTGCAGACCAGGAGCTGAAGCTGCCACGTGGCTCTGGCTGGCTGTGCCAAACCCTCTCAGTGGCTTCTTGCCCCAGGAGCAAAAGCCAATGCACTCCCACTTACTGGGTCCCAAAGTCCAGACTGCACTGACCTCTCACTTTGTCCGCATCTATGTGTTGCTAATTCTGGAAATGGCCACAGCTGCTGCTGATCTGGAGTCCCTCCAGCCTGGTGCTAAAACCTCTGGCTCACTGGGGCCTGAGCTCAGCTCCCAGAGCACTGTGCTGGCCGTTTGCTGCCGGCATGCTGGGCTGTCCTCAGTAGGAGGTTAGCTTCTCCGAATCATTTTGTGGGTTATGCAGCTCCAAAGTTTGTTCAGAATCCTCTTTTTACATTGATTGGGGAAGGTGGAAGCTGGAGCCGCTGGGGGGTCCTGCTTCTACTCTGCCATCTTGACTCCGCCCTATTTTGAATTTATCTTGATAAATGGTGTAAGATTTTCGTCTCTGCTCAGTTTCTGCCATGTCACTTTCCAGTCTTCCCAACAATTTTTACTAAGTAATGAATTTTTATCCCTAAATCTGAAGTCTTTAGACTTGTCAAACACAAAGTTATTGTGTTTATTTGTTGCTTTTAATTGTATGTCTACTCTATTCCATTGATCTACCATATGTCTACTCTGTTTCATTGATGTCTATTTCCTAGTCAATATCAGAAAGTTTTGATAATTACTGACTTATAGTTTAAGATCTGGTACTGCTAAGTCTTCCTTTACATTTTTTATTAGTTTCTTTGATATTCTTGTCTTTTTGTTCTTCCAAATGAATTTTGTTATTATTTTTTCTAACTTAGCAAAATAGTTTTTGGTAATTTAATTGGGATGGCATTGAATATATAAATTAGCTCAGGGAAAATTGTCATTTTTATTATATTGACCCTGCCTACCCATGAACGATGAACATTTTTCTAATTATTTATATCTGATTTTATTTTTATAAAAATTTTCATTTTTATTGATGTATATTCACTTTTATTGATGTAGTTCCTGGATTTGTTTTGGTAGGTGAACTCCCATTTATTTTATACTATTTAGAATTATCTTAAATGGGGAATCTTTTACTATCTCTTCTTGTAGTGTTTTGTTTGTGATATATAGGAATGCTGATGATTTATGTGAATTTACTTTATATCCTGCTACTTTGCTAAAATTATTAATTGTTTCAGCTAACTTTTTAGTTGAGTCTTTGGGGTTTTTATTACCTCATTTCTTATTCTCATTTCTTCTATTTCTTTTTCTTCTCTCATAGCCATTGGTAGGATTTCCAATACAATACTGAATAATATTGGTGACAGTGGGCATCCTTGTTTCATGCCTGATCTTACTGGGAAGATTCTAGCTTAGACCCATTACAAATAATGCTTTACTCATTATTTTGAAAGGTCATTTAGCCATTTTTTTCTCATCTTAGAGATGAGGAAATGGAGGCCCACAAAGTTTAGGAGGTTTGCCCAAACACATAGAAGTAGTAAAGGGTAGAATTGAGATTTGAATGCAAGTTTTTTATTTTTTCCTTCCAAACCCACTCTTCTTTCCACTACTGATATCACACTTCCCCCCCCACATCTCTTATTATAATATGCTATATTCATATAAGAAACTTTCTGTGTAGAAACTCCCTCCACCTATGCAAATCAGCTACTCTTCTGCACCTTACATTTTTAGAACTTTGCTTATAGGGTTGAAAATATCAGTGAATTCCATGCTTGCATAGTTCATGTGTAGCATCAAAGACAGGGTATGAAATCAAATCTCCCTCCATTCTCTTTTACTTGGTTGTCTCTAATCTAATAGCACGGGCTAATTGGAAAGATAACTCACTTTTCTTTTTAAAAGTATATCCAGGCTGGTGCAGTGGGTGTAGTAGAGGTTAAGTTAGAGCTGTTTAAATGAATAAATGAACAGTTACCTCAATTCCGGAAAAAATGACATTTGGAGAGGCCTGTACAATGGCTCTGGTATTGTAGGCACTGTCCTTTTTATTCCTGATGGTCAGGCTCACGTCGAATTTATCACTGTGAGACTTAACAATGAGTAAGTCTTTTCTTGTGGTTGTTGCAGTCAGGGCCAGATCTGAGATACATTTTTCCTTATTTCCACAATCTTTTGCAAAGGGAATCTGTAGCATTCAGAGCAAAATATTTTCAGTTAATCAACCATTATTCAAAATTATCAATAATTCACATAACAACTCACATATTATTGTTCTGCTGTCATTAAAGGCATAACAGGTTCATCTTGCTCAGGATAAACTGTTTCGATTATAGATTCCCTCTATTCTCTTTCTTCCTCATCCCTTTTTAAAATCTCTTAAAGTTTTCTATCTACTTTCATACCTAGCGACTGTTTGTTGCCTTACATTCACCCAGAAGACTACTCAAAAGTAAGGTCTCAAGGAAGAATACAGACATTGACCTGTATATATCAGTAAAACCACAGTTTCTTACAGCTAAAATCCTTTTAGATTGCTCTAAACAAGTTGCTTAAATAAGCTCCTGTAATTTTACTTGGCTAATTCTTTTTAAAGTTTTATTTATTTTCATTTTAATTTATGGAACAAAACAAGCATTTCTATAACATAATATAATAAAAAAAAGATGATTGCACATGAAACTGAAAATCTATTAGGTACAACTTGCTATTCCTTTTAAATATATAATAATGTTATCATGTAAATTTCTTTTCTTCCTCGCCCCCAGCCACAGAAATGACTGCTCTTAGACACAATTAAGATTCTTTTAAAAAATTTTATCTTTCGTTTTTACATAACATCATCTTCATTTCAAAATACATCCCCTCTCCCTCCCCTCCCCCACAAGTTATCCCTTGTAACAAAGAAAAAGAAACTTTTTAAAGGTAGTTTAGCGAAAATAATGGTTAATTCTTTATTATCTCGAGCCATGGCAGAATGGATACAGAATTGGACTTAGAACCAGGAGATCTATATTTAAGTCCTGTCTCTGATGCAGGCTGACTGTGTGACCCTGGGCAAGTCAATTAACATCTTGGTGCTCTAGTAAACTCTCTAAGACTATTAGTTGCAGAAGAGATGTTGACCTGCATTGATAGGGGGAGTTTCTTCATCTGGGATTTCCCTATAGCACTGTAATCATAAGTTCATCACTAATTCATTCATGTAACAATTGTTTATCATACACTTATTTGGTAAGGAACAGTATTTTTTTGATGCCAAAGTTCAAGAGCAGAAATAGAGAATAAAAATGTTTGGTTTACTTTTTGACATTAAGAGGATTATAGATTAGGACTGGAAAGAATCTTAAAGATCACCTAGTTCAGCCCCCTCATTTTACAGATAAGGAAACTGAGGTAGCAAGTAGCGCACCTGGAATAAGAATGTAAATGCACTATTCTTTCCACTTTGCTACTATGCAGCCCAGCAATGATCATAAGAAAAAGTACAAGTAATTGATGAATAAGCTTAATTTTTCCATTCATTCTGCAGGATGTAAAGTGTCTGCTTGAATTGTATGAGGGAAAATAACTTTCTTCTCTTCTCATCCACAAAATTAATTGATTGATTGCTACTGTTGCTTTTTGCAGGGTTTTTATTGCCAGGTCTCATTGTGTAAAAAGTTCTGTGTCTACAAAGGCGGACTCAAGCTCACTGAATACTCCTCACTTTTTGAGACAAGAATTCCACATATGAAGCCACTCCCCAAGACAGCTCCTGGTGCACCCTTGGTGCTAAGAAAGTATGGTACAGAGAAGGTGTCAACCTACATTGGTAGAGGGAGTATTGTCAACCAGGAATTCCCTATACCAATAATATCATAAGTTCAGTCCTCATTCCTGTCTTGCTCCTAAAAATCTTTCAATATTTGCAAAATTGCTTTTGTTATTTTGAAAGATGAACTCTACCAAATGGTTAGACAACATTTTTATCATTCACATGTGATCTATTGATTTCCATTCATTTTGTTCAGGGAGGTAGAGTCTAGTATCTGATTCTTGAACAAGAATTAAAATAATCTGATTTCTTGGGAAAGGGCACAGACTCTTTACAAAACTTCCAAGTAAAGTAATTTGTATATTCAAGTAACTGCCATATCTTTTCTCTGGATTTTCATAGTGCTGTTCTTTCTTGCTTTTCCTGCTACCTGCCTGACTACTCTTTTTCAGCTGTTCTTGCTAGATTTCCATTGATATCATGCTACCTAACTGTAGGTGTCCACTACAGCTGTCAGTGGGCCTCTTGTCTTCTCTCTCTAAATTATCTCCCATGGTAGCCTCATCATCTTCCATGGGTTCAGTTATTATCTCTATAGGTAAATGACTTCCAGAACTATATAGCTAGCCTTAGTCTCCTTATTGAGTTCCAGTATCACGTCACTAACTGCCTATTAGGCATTTTGAACTGGATGTCTAGTAGGTATCTCAAGCTCAACATTTCTAAAAGAAGGTTCATTTTTTCCCTCTTCCAAATCCATCTACTGAATTTCCCTGTCATTGTCATAGGTACCACTATCCTTCCAGACACCTATGTTCCCATTTTGTTGACCTCCTCAACCTGTAACTCTCATTCCCCCCATGTATCCAATCAGTCCCCAAATCTTATTATATCTATCTTCATAATATCTCTTATCTAAGTTCCCTTTTCTTCACTCACATAGCTCCCACCCTAGTTTGGCCCTCATCACCAGTGGTTTAAGCTACTGCAAAGGTCCCTTACTGGATTTCCCTATTTCAAATCTCTTTGTACTCTAATCCACCTTCCATTCAGCAACCAAAGAGTTTTCCAAAAATACAGGTCTGTTATTCCTTCCACACCCTTTCACCCAACTCCCCCACATTACTCCCAGCACTCAAAAAACTCCAGGACAGGGCTTCTTATTCTGAGAGAGAGAGAGAGAGAGAGAGAGAGAGAGAGTGTGTGTGTGTGTGTGTATTTTGGACTCCACTGGCTCCCTGTTGCCTCTAGGTTCAACTGTAAACAACTTTGTTCATCATTTAAAAGTTTTTACAACCTGGCCACACCATACCATTGGCTGTCTCTTTGTTTATTGTCATATGTACAATGAATGTTTTTTGTTTGTTTGTTTTCTGTGGAGTGGAGAGAACATTTACTGCTCCTGTGAATCATTCCTCCAGAGGGTCTTACTTTGCCTGCAGAAGAGAACTCTGAACAATTTGGGAATATAAAGTAGTTAGGAAGAAGGCTAAAAAAATGGACTTAAAGTGGGAAAAGCCCGGAAGAGCAAATTTTTGTTATTAGGAGATTCAGGATCTCTTTTTCTTTAGTCACCATCTTATATACTAAATGTAGTTCCTAGTATCTTATTAGTAACTAGATCTCAAGAGTTGTAAAAAGTGTTTTTGACTTACATATTCATGTACTGAGTTAGGCAGATCACCATCAAGAACAGGCCCATTTTCCGGATCTGAAAGATTAAAATCCAATGATACCTTCACTGAATCCCGAAAGTCATGCTTATCCTGGAAGAGAAAGCAAGAAACACATTACTTGTATTTCTTGTATTTTATACCTTGTCCTTTTTGGATTGTATCTTTCTGCATGTGCCCCAGTATATACTTACATGATTTTTCCAAGAGATCTAGATGCCTTAACATTTACCCTTCCTTATGCCTTATGCCTTTGGAGGTAAAGGAGGTGGGAGGAGGGAGGAAAGGTGAGTAGAGAGAAATAAATGGGGCATAAAAGGGACCAAAGATTCAACTGGATTCATAGGATAATTTGATAGCTCTGTTAGAGCTGAATTCATCCCAGGTTACTCACTTTGTGGTGCTAGGCATAATGTAACAACATAATAACTGAAGAAAGAAGAAGGGAGCTATTTTATACCTTAAAGTTTCATTAAACTAAAAATATAGGAATAATAATTTTAAGAAATCTTTTCTATTTCAGACAGGTTAGGTCAAGATGGCATTTATTAATATAATATCATACCTAAGGGCACAAGGAAGGACTGAATCTTTGTGCAATGAAAGGTTAATTTCTGGTGAATGATGAAAATGGCAATTGTGATCTAAAAAGAATTTTTGAATTTGTTTAAAAAAAAAGCTAGATGATAAGATTACAGATTTAAAGCTGGGAGGGACTTGAGAGGTCAACTGGTCCATATTCTCCTTTTGTAGATGAAGAAATTAGAACTCAGAGAGGTTAAATAACTTTCTCCAGGTCACTCAGTTCCCATTCTCTAGACATAGTAAAGATAGTGAATTTATGGATAAGGCCAAACCTTGCTGCCCAAAGCAGACAGAAGTTCCAAAGATTTAGAGTTGAAAGGGATTTGGGAGGACTTCAAGTCCAAACCCTCACTTTTACAGATGAGAAAATTGAGGCCCAGATAGCAACTCCCTTGATCAGCCAAGGTGACAGTCAGTCAGTGAGAGAGGTGGGGCCTGGATTCAGGTCCTCGGACTTCAAAGCCTCTGCCCTTTGGGCTGTAGCACACTGCCTCCACTCTGAGCTAAATTATGGCTCTCAGGTTTTGAATTCTGGTGAACTAAAAAGTTGAACACTCTCTAATTTTACTTCCCACCCCCAAACCCTGCTCCAAATGGAATGATCCTTGCAGGGGTACAGCGGAAAGAGCTCTGGCCTTGGAAACCAAAGTCCAGAGTTCAGATCTTGCCGCCAATGCTTACTATATCGGCTTGGGCAAGTCCATTTACCTCTGTTTGCTCAATGGCAAAATGTAGACATAGGCATTGCAGGAGTGTTGTGAGAAAAAAACAAAAGCAAACTTTGTAAACTTTAACATATTAGAAATATGTCATCAATAGAGTATTGACGGATTAATATTACTTTTATGTATAAGTAAAACTGATATCTGGACAGTTAGGTGAAACAGTGGATAGGGAGCTGGGCTTGGAAACAGGAAGACTCATCTTCATGAGTTCAAATCTGGCATCAGACACTTAGTAGCTGTGACCCTGGACAAGTCACTGTTTACCTCAGTTTCCTCATCTGTAAACTCTGGGTTGCAAAATTAACCAAATGTATGTCCTGTGTAGGGCAGCAAGGTAGCACACTGGATAGAACAGTGGGCCTGGAATTAGGAAGACCTTAGACTCTTACTAGCTGTGTGACCCCGGGCAAGTCACTTAACCCTATTTGCCTCAATTACACATCTATAAAATGAGCTACAGAAGGAAATGGCAAACCATTCTAGTATCTTTGCCAAGAAAACCCTAAATGGGGTTACAAATAGTCAGATATGACTGAAAAATGACTGGACAACTGAAAACCTATATCAAAAGCATGGGAAAGAATAATTAAATTGCATCTCTGCTGCTTGGTACTATGTGATCTTGGCCAAATCATTGAACTTCCTCACTTTTCTTAGATAGTATTTAAAGTCTCTTCTAGCCCTAGATCTATGATCTTTTCCTATGAACAGTAGCATCTATTTCTTTTTATTTTTTCGTAACTGTCTTACTGAGAAGTATAATTTTCTAAAAGTGAAACATGAATACATCAGAAACATAAAAGTAAGCCTAAGGAAAAATAGTTTGCATTAAATGTCTGCATTTTGAATCTGTATCTCTACAATAACTTTATTATTGTTTTTAGTATTTTTCAATTTTAAGGAAATCATTTTGTGGTATAGTGTATGTATGAATTTAAGAAAATAAAAATTAGGTTATACCAAATCAATCTAATCCTTCATTGTAACCATAATTTTTTTATTTTTGCTTTTTGGAGGGGGGAAGGCAGGGCAATTGGGGTTAAGTGACTTGCTCAAGGTCACACGGCTATCAAGTGTTAAGTGTCTGAGGGCAAATTTGAACTCAGGTCCTCCCGATTCCAGGGCCGGTGCTCCATTCACTGGGCTTCCTAGTCGCCCCCAAAATATTGATTTACAAATGTCATGAGACTTTTTTTTAAATGTAGCATTATCACACTCAGAGTAAGAAAATGGTTAGGAAATGGAATGGTAAAGTCCAATATCTTTCAAACTGGTTATAATTTTCACCCAAAGGGAGAAAAACAACTTGCTTATGCTACGAGAAAAGTGAAATGAAACATATGGAGTCCAGTCTTAGTTACAATTTTATAAATTGGAGATCAAGATAGCATAACTTTCATGGTTTCAGTCTATGAACTGAGAAACAGTAAATAGAAACAATATATCTTATAATTATAGATCTTAGAGTTGGCAGAAAATTCAAGAAACCATCTGAGTAAGTGACTTTGTCATGTTAACTCTCCTAGTGAGTGGCAGATGGAAAACTAGAATTAAGGTCACCAAAATTTTTATTGCTCTTTCCATATTATTACACTAGGTAGACATCTAATATATTTTATACCTAACATATGTTAACCTAATATATTTTGATACTTAATATATTATAACAAATGCATATAATAGGGAAAGGGCTACATTACCTAAGATGCCTGAGCCCAATATATAAACATTCATTGAAGGCCAGCAAGAATAACATTTCTCCTATACCTGTCCATGGCATAGCTGTTGCTTGAGAGGTAAAAAAAAAAGGACTTCTGGAAAGGAAGAGGTATCTGGGAGATCTATGGAAGCATTTAGAAATTCAAGAGTTCAGGAATCTACTTGAGGTTCCCTGGAACAAAGAAAAGAGACTTCTTGGTTGCACAGAGATGCTGAAATGGGCTGGGATCTCTGATACTTCCAACTTCTCCCTCTTCCTGCAGACACTTTGCCTATCAAAGTCATGAATTTTGGAGGATTTTGTGAGACCCAAATTTCTGTGGGTGGGGGAAGAGGGAAGAGAAAAAGATTGTTCTAACTAGGAATGTGGATGATGTTTATTGCTTTACCATTTTGTTTCAATGATATTCCTAGTAGGGATCTGCTTGAATGGTGAGCCATTGAATACCTGGTTTTAAATCAACTTCAGAAGTTCTCAGAGTTATATGTGTGGGAGCAAAAAAAAATAATAACCAGATAGGCAATTCATTAAGGATAAGCCCCAATATATGAACCTGGGCCTAAAATGAATCCAGAATTATTTTGGAAACAAGGCTATAGTGTCATATATAATACAGATAACATTTGATAATGAAAGAAACTACCCCCTTGATTTCCTGACAAAGACTGAAAAATGTCTATATTAATTAAGCTTTATAAATAAGGCAGCTATAATATATGATTTACTTGCCAACATGTAGAAGTAATGCTTAGTACATTCTGATCCACGGACTGTGATGTTTTTTTGAATCTTTCTTTCTTGCATTCCAGAGAAGAAACTTCGTGATATCTGTCTTGCTGAATCTAATGTAACTCGGTACAGCAGATCTATTTTTAAAAATTCAAATATTTATACATAGTTATTTTCATGGCCTACTAATGTAATTGAGGATTACAGTAAGACACTTATTCATTATTCAAATAATCAGAGATTTCCATTGACTGGAGCTCCTAGAAATGTATGGACTCGAGATCATTAATGTTCACAAGGATGACCCTGAAACATGTTGAGGTCCTGAACTGGTTTCTTCTCTATAAAACATGTTTTATTGATGCTTTTTGCTTGTACATCACAGTCATTTCTGGATACATTGCTCTTCGCTTCCCTGACCCCTACTGGAATGGAATCTTTCCTTGTAACAAAGAAAAACAGTTAAACAAAAACACTGGATAAAGTGATTGCTTCTGATGATGTATGCAACATTGTGTCCCCGGCGTCTGTCACCTTTCTTGTTGCTAAGAAGACTGAGGCACATTTTACTGTGTTTTCTGGGACCAAGACTAGTTATTGCAATTAATCCAAGCTGAGAGAACTTGTAAATGACCAAAGGAAGGTTAAGTTATGGTCCAAATGTTTTTAATGTTGTGTATTTTATTGAATCCAAATCCTTAAGCCTTTTATGGTATATACTTGGGTCTATGAAACAAATAATTAGGGATTGGTACTCTCAGTTCATTCCCAGATCACATCAGATTACAGAGTTTACGGACTATAATCTTTTCCATTGCAATAAATTAGAAATATTAGGCCATTGCTTGGCATATGGGTCTACATGATAATCAGTCCTACAAACTTTTAATAAGTACCTGTTATATGCAAGCCTTTGTGCTAAGTGTGGGGACACAAAATAGCCAAGAACAACACTGGTATTAAGGCTTTAGCTGGATTATAAAAGGCCTCTTTTTAGATTGCCCTCATCATCAACAAATATTCATCGAGCCTCTATTATACTATAAAATGGAAGTATCACCACGCTCAGAAAAATGCAAATACATATAAGTATTAATGTATACATGTGAATATTAATGTATACATGTGAATATTAATGTACATAAATACAATGAGCATAGGGAGCATAGAATAATCCATTCTATGTAATCAAATTAATTAAATTAATGTTTACCAATTATTTGAAATTCAATTACTTTTAAAAGTAATTTAAAATTTATTTAAATTTAAATATTTAAAAATAAATAAATTAAATAGATTTAGATCCTACATAAATTATACTATTTCATCTTTGCACATTTATCTGGTAAGGCTTTGGATTCCACAAGTCATAAATAAATATTAAAACTTAAGCATAATAATTGTAATGACGACAACTATTGCTAACATTTATGTAGTACTTACTAGGGGTCAGACACTGTGCTAAATGCTTTACAATTATGATACCATTTGATTCTCAAAGAAACCCTGGGAGGTAGGTGCTATTATTATTCCCATTTTACAGATAAAAAATTGAAACAAAAAGAAGTTGTGTCTTGCCTAGGGTCACAGTTAATATGCATCTTAGGTCACATTTGAACTCAGGCCCTCTCAAATGCTGATTTGGCACTCCATCCATTGTACTATCTAGCTGCCTTGCTTTTTTTGGTGGAACATTTAAAACTTTTTTAAAAGGTGTGATTAATACCTTTATTTATTTATTTTTGTTCTAAGTCAATTATTTTGTAATATACTCCCCTTTATCCTCTGTTTACTTCATCCTTTATCCCTGGTACTCTCTCTTAGCAAAACAAAAAGAGTTAAGCAAAAATAGCTAACTCTGTAGAACATTTGAAAAGCACATACAAGCATATATGTTAGAGACTTCAATTCTTCAAATGATCCATGATGTTGTAATTGTGGATATACCCTCCACAAATGTAAATTCCAACCTTGTAATGAGTTGCTGTGGACCCTACAAAAATTTAAACATCCAGCAGCCAATCCTATGGTAATGAGCTTCTACAGATTTAGCTAGTCATGTTTTTAGTTGGTAGACATACAATACTATTTGGGGCCTGCACTCAAAACCTTTCCCTCTTAATAGGACCTGCTAGAGACTGCCAACTACATTGATATAACCCTTATGAGCTCAAGAAGATCTGTACACGACAATAAAACATCAGGGAAGGATGTTATTAAAGTTGTGTTATAGAAACACAGAAAAGGAAATTTTAAGACAGTGAACATTATTATTTATTTAGCTTATATTTGACTTAAAGAAAGCATTGCCTTACTGCCTCCTCTGTCCTGAGTAACTGTTAACTCCAATATATAGCTAGCATGTGTCTATGATGCTTTAAAAGTAACGTTAAAAAGTATCAGGGAGAATACATAGCATATGTGAAAATATATCTGCCCTCCTATAACTGACTTATCTGACCTCCTCTATCCTGGACTACTCACCCCAGTGGAGATGTTTGATTAGAGGGGTGCTGGGAGAAGTAAAACAGAACATCCCTGTGTTTTGCCCATTTGCTGGGGAGATAGAAGTAAAAACAGAGTCCCTTTACTAAACCCACAAAGAACTGTATTCATTTATACTCAAAATTTCTTCACATTTGTCTTCCCAGGTTTCCCACTTTTGACAGCAGAATTGTCCCCAGGGTTCCTCATCATAAGTGGAGAGTGCAGAGAACCATGGAGTCTTGGTGTCCTGAACTTCAACTTCAAATTTTATAAATGTCTACTAAATGTCTGCTGTGTGAAAGTACAAAATACAAATGGAGCTAACTACAAAACATGATTGTTTTATAATAAGGGCTTTAAATGCATATTTCATAAATTACTGCATGTGATCTATGGAGAAAGGTTATTATTGAATAGGAGAAGCAGATGATGCTTCATGGATAAAGCCAGTTTGGGGCAGCTAGATGGCACAGTGGATAGAGTGTTGGATGTGGAGTCTGGAAGACCTGAGTTCAAACCCAGCCTCAGATACTAACTGTGTGAACCTGAACTAGCCAGGTTAGTCCCTGAACCCTTGTCTACCTCTGTTCCCTCATTTGTAAAATGGGGGTAATAATAGAACCTACCTCCCAGGATTGTTGTGGGGACCATATGAGATAAAAATTCTAAAGATCTTAGCACAGTATCTATACTATAGTAGGTACTATATAAAGGTTACTTATTTTAATTAAACATTGAAAGATACATAGAAATTCATCAGGTAAAAATATTAGAGAATATTTCAGGTATAAAGAATGGTGTAGATAAAGGCATGCAGAAAGTGAGATAAAGAATATGTTTGAGGGACAGAAAACACTCCAGTTTGCCTGGAGCATTGTTGTTCTCCTCATTTTAGTTGTGTCTGATTTTTGTGACCCCATTTAGGATTTTCTTGGCAAAGATCCTGAAGTGGTTTGCCATTTCCTTCTCTAGATAATTTTACAGATGAGGAAACTGAGGCAAAGAGTGTTAAGTGACTTGTCCAGGGTCATACAACTAGTAAATATCTGAGGCCACATTTGAACTCAGGTCTTCCTAACTCCAGGCCCAGCATTCTATCCAGTGTCACCTCCCTGCCCATGGCCTGGAGCATTAGAATGCATAATAACAACTGACAAGAGTTTGCAAAGTAAAATTAAATTTATTTGAGTTTCATCGTAACCTTAAGAAGTAGGTACAGCTATTCCCATTTTACAGAATCTGAGACTGAGGTGCAAAAAAGGTTATGACTCTTCTGTGAGTACCATAGCTTACACATATCAGAGGAAGGATTCAAACCCAGCCCTTCAGGACTTCACTTTAAGCACTACACTCATATAGTGTCTGGAATTAATCTTGAATCACATTGCATCCGTATACATAGTTGGAGAGCACTAGGAGATAAGATTGAAAAGATTGTTCCAGGTTGAATAGGGCCTTGAAGGTCAGGCAAAGGAGTCTGGACTTTATTTAGAAGATCATAGGGAACCACTGAAGATTTCTGAGTAGAGGAATCTTATCACCACATATATATTTGATGTTAATTATTTTCTAGGTCCTTCTCTATTGTCGATTGGACAAATAAACTCTAATAGACTCCCCTGGTGACGTAATCATATTCTTCTAGTAACCTCCATTCCACAGGTAGGTCTCAAACCAGAGGCAGGTATGGAGTACAGCAAAATCCAAGAACAAAGGCACTGATAACCTAAATGTCCTTTGTAGAGTAAACTTACCAGCTTCATAAATTGTGTCTTCCTTTGACTTCAGTTTGACATTGAAACACATGGTAGCATTTATGCACACTGTTTCCTTCCCCTCCATCTTACAGTTTTTCTTCTGAATGTTCACTTTATTGGGTGCAAAAGTCATGGTAACTTTAACTTCAGCCACATCTCGAGACCTGTAAGCATAAAATCCAATAGACATTTGATTTCAACAAAATTTAATTCAACTCAACAAGTGTTTTTGTTGTGTTTTCAGCATTGTGCTAGGTTCTGACTAAGAAAAAAAGTTTATGAAAGACTTGATTTCAGTCCTCTTGTGGCTTATTGGGTGAATATAATACATATGCAAAGATTATCATATGAAATAAGCACCTAATAAAAGTATAAAGTGCTATGTGAAAGGGTGAGAAAGCTCACTACCAACCAAGATCAAGCTTCCTGGAACAGGTGGCATCTTACTTGGGCTTTAAAGGATGAAGGAGAATTTAATAAGTAGGAAATTGAGAGTCAGCATGGGACAGTTGGAAAAGAGCTGGATTTGGAATGACAGAACTTGAGTTCCAAATCTTGCTTTGCTACTGGCAATCTGTGACATTAGATTTAAGGCATTAAATCTCTCTGGTCCCTAGAAATTGAGGGGCTGGACTAGATGGCTTCTGAGGTTTTTTTCTGGCTCTAAATTTATGGAATATAATTCTAGGGGTCATACATTATAGGTATACAGAACAGTGTGAGCAAAGTCTAGGAGGTGGTTAAATATAAGGCATCCACATGCTAATCTTGTACAACTAGAGCATAGAGTACAAAGAGAGAATTATAACATAGGTCCGGAAAAATAAGGTCATGACCGAGTGTGGAGTTTTGAGGGCTACAATGGAAAGGATGCTGGATTTGGAATTGGAAGGCCTTGGATCAAAACCCAGCTTTGCACCTTAATATCTGTCTGACTTTGGGCAAGCCACAACCTCCGTGGGCCACATTTTCCTCATCTGTAAAATAAAATGGGGGTTGATTAGAACAGATGACTTCTAAGGCCTCTTCCAGATCTAAATCATTGGTCACTTGGAAGATTTTAAGCAAAGTGACATGACCAGATTTGAAGATAATCAGCATAAGTCAATATAAATAGAAGCTCTGTGAAGAATGGTTTGAGTGAAGAGGAGGAAGATTTGTTACGAGGCTACTGAATAGTCCATGTGCATAGAGTATCCACAATGAAGGCCTATACCAAATGGTGAGTGTGGGAACAGAAAGGAGAGAATGGAAAATGAGAGATATTATAGAGCAAAAATCAACAGGGCTTAGGAACTAATTATATATATATATAAGAGTTAGAGAGAAAGAAGAATTAAAGATCTAATACCATGGTTTTTAAGTGAATTAGTGAGTTTTTAAGTAAGTTAGTAGTATCACTGATATAAATAGCAGTTATAAAGTTGAGGAACTACTGGAGAAAAAGAAACTTGATTTGGAGGAATGTTAAGTGATGTACTAATGTAACATTCTGATGGACATGGCCTGCAGGCAAGTGAAAAGGCAATGTCACAAACCTTTGACATCATTCCTACATCATTTTCTCTTCCACCTGTCTCTAATGAAAAAGTGGCCTTTCTCCTTGTCAAGTTCACCTTAATACCATCCATTCTCTTCTTCTCCAACAGATTGATCCACAAACTATATAACCAGTCATCCAGGCATGGAAGCTGGGAGAAGCCAGGGTGCCTGGGACGCAAACTAGGGTGAGGGGAAAGTTTGGACTTGGAAATAAGAGTGTGCTCTAGAAACCAAGCTAAGCTATGAAGCCAATCCCTTTCACCTTCCCAGAGATGGAAACCTCTAGAAGTTTGAATGTATGTATGTTTGTGTATAGAGACTGTGTGTGTATAGACATAGATAAATATATAGATATATGTGTCTGTGTAATATAGATATATCTATCTTTATAGTTCTATATCTACGCATACACACACACAAATATCTTAGATTTTTCCTCATAACAATGTGTCCGTCCAAACAAGGTTGGCCCTATTCATAGGCAACTATTTAGAACTAAAAAAAAGTTTTATACTAGCTTCATTTTTATATTTCCCCCTTCATTCATCAGATTTATTGTCTCTTCTTGCTTACTCATATACATGGGTATGTATTACATAATTGGGCATATAAGTAAATGTGATATTTGGCATGCTAACATATCAAACAGTTCTCTTTGTTCCCAAGCTACTGTCAAAACAAAATCAAAACATTTGTACTTAAACATAAGGTTAAGAACTTGAAAAGAAACAAATTCAGCTAGGTGCTGTTAAAATACACACCAGAAGAGGGCAGCACCACCAAGGCCTCCAATGGTCACATCAGTCAGGCCATCCCCGTTCAAATCCATTTCTCCATGTATAGACTGGCCAAAAAATTTCAGTGTCTCTCCATCTCCACCTGATGGAATACGCTGTGAGAATCCCCAAATAGTATTATCCATGGGAGAACTGGATGCTAGAAGCACTTTCAATATGAATCTAAATTACACTTTAGCTGATTTACAAGTGAATGAACTAACAAATAGTTAGATAAATAGAGGAAGGAAAGAAAATAAGAGAGGAAAGGAAGGAAGGAAGGAAGGAAGGAAGGAAGGAAGGAAGGAAGGAAGGAAGGAAGGAAGGAAGGAAGGAAGGAAGGAAGGAAGGAGAGAAAGGAAAGAAAGGAAGAAAGGAAGGAAGAAAAAAAGGAAGAAAGAAAGAAAGGAAGGAAGAAAAAGAAAAAAAGAAAGAGCGATCGTGAGCACGAAGGAAAGGGAGAATGAAAAGTTTTATTTGGAACTGTGCTCAAATAAACTCCTGTGTGGAGGCAAGAGGAAACACTTATTACTAAGGGACATTTTGCTTTTTATAATTCTAGACAAAATCATTTTAGAGTCACTAACAACACCAGAGAGGAAAAAATACTCTCACCTCACCCTGGCTGAACCTCATGAAAAGCATTTCCGTGGATTGACTTGGTTCGTCTGTCTGTCCATCTGTCTAGTCTCACTGTACAGAGACACTGACAAGTCCTGCCTGAGCACTTTGAAGGGAAATGTATTTCAGAGCAGGTGAAGTAATAGGACATTCTATAGGGAGGCCAAAGAAGGGACTGGGCAGTCTTGAGAGATATAAGGCATTTCACTTAGAATCATGGGCATTTTCACATAGATCATTTCCTTTTCTGGAAATGGAAACAGAACCCTTTGTAAAAAATGTGTATAGGCACAACAAATCATTTGGTTATTGAGAGGTGACCACTGCTTTCAACAGCCACAAATACTTATTAGACACTGGGATACCATGCTGACAATTAAGAGTCGCAGGACATTTGGCTTGGCTATTGTTCTGTTTGATGACAAATATAAGAGAATAGGACTGAAAGGTTAGGAACCTTTCCTAAACTTAGGGAGTCCTCGGCTACACAGTGCGAATGAGGCAGGTCAAGCGAGTAAAGTGACAAAAAAGCAAATCACAGAGATTATTTTCCCCTGACTTATAATTTGTGGTTTATTGAATTGTGCTTTCTTTTTTTTTGTCAGCAAAATTAATGATATTTTTTCCCTCAAGGATGTTGAAGAGATGGCTATTGACATTTGAACAGAAATGAAGCAGATCCAGTTTGATTTTAGCTCCTTTCAAATTTAAGTAGCATATAAAAATAATGATAATGATAATAGTAAAGCAATTACTATGTGCCAGACACTGTGTTAAGTGTTTTACAATTATTATTTCATTTGATCCTCACAACTTTGGGAAGTAGGTGCTATTATTATTATTCCCATTTTACAGATGAGAAAACTGAGGCAAACAGAACTTAAGTTATTTGCTGAGGCTTACATAGCTAGTAAGTGCTAGTGGAGATAGTGGTGATCGTGTGATACTAAGTACTAAATTTGGAGTCAGAGGACTGTTGTTCTATTTCCTACCCATGTGACCTTGGGCAAGTCACTTAACTTCTCTGGGCCTCAGATTTCTTATTTAAAAAATAAAGGGGTTAGAACAGGTGAGCTCTGAGGTTCTAGCTCTATGCTTTAGGATGCTAAGAATAGTCTACAAATTCCAGAAAGAGGCAATGACTTGCCCAAGATTCTGTAGGTGATAAGCAGTAGAACCAGGATTTTAATCTAGATCTTTTGATTCCATACCCAATTATTTCACAGAATCAGAATCATGGAATCAGAAAAGTTGATAGAGATTTCAGAAATCAGAAAAGCTGTAGTGGTTGGTAATCAAAGTGATACCTGACTGCCAATCCCTGCCATGATGTCTCTAACAAGGGAGTCAATCTTACCTTAAAGAAATCTAATGAGGCGGGTCCACTAACTTCTGGGTCAAACTATTCTTTTTTTTCAAGTTCTAATTGTTAGCAGGGTTTTCCTTATATAGAGCATAATTCCATTTCTATCCTCTGAAAAAGAGCCCCAATGATCTAATATCTCTTTCACATTATTGACTTTAAATATATGAAGACAACTGTCCTGTCTCCCTAAGTCTTCTCTTCTATAGGTTAAGCATTACCAGTTCCTTCAGTGATCATTATATGGTATAGTTTTGAGGGATCTCGGGCCATGTCTTCTATTCCTACAATACTAACAAATTAATCTCTACATTCTCCATTATTCATCTTGTTCTTTAGTACCTACACAGTCCTGATTAACTTCCTCTGAATAGTCTCTGGTTTGTCGAAATTCTTCTAAAACATAGAGCCCAGAACCAGATACTACACACCAAACTAACCTAAATATGCTTAAACACATTCCCAGAAGGGAAAGCAAACATTCATGGTGGGTGAAAACAATGCTGATCACTACTCTGACCCAAAGGAAATTTGAATTTAAGCTGTAAACTATGGATTGCAAAATTAACAACATGTATGCCCCATGTGGGGCAGCTAAGTGGCACAGCAGATAGAGCACTGGGCCTGGAGTCAGGATAATGAGTTTAAATCTGGTCTCAGACACTTAGTACCTGTATGACCCTGGGCAAGTCACTTAACTCTGCCTGCCTCAGTTTGCTTATCAGTAAAAATGAGCTGAAGAAGGAAATGACACACCACTATAGTATCTTTGCCAAAAAATAAAAAACAAAACCCAAATAGGGTCATAAAGATTTGGACACAAGTGAAACAATTGAACAGTGCCCCATCCCTGCCAACACTGCTGATTTTTGGAGATTCCTTTTTATTGTAGAACAATACATGTTGACTTCTCAAATGCATCTCTTTCAGATTTATTGAGTTAATTTTGAAGTAACAAAGAAGCAGAACATGTGAAAGAAATTCTTATTCCATGTGCTAAAAATTCCTTAATTATATTATCCTCTGACATGCCGCCTGTTTCCACTTAAACACTATTTTGTAAATAATGTCATTAGGAACTTAAAAGAAACAACTCATTTTCTAAATGGAGTGAATAGGTTGCTTTTGAAATTCTCTACTTGTGTTTTTATCAAGTCATATTTCAAATAATATTATTGAGATTTTGAAAAAATGAAACAGTCCAGTGTCTAATTAACATCAACTTCTCAACATAATGCACTCTGCAAATTCAATGATGACATTAATATTACAGAAAATTTCATTTTAAAAAAGAGAAACAAATAGTCAATGTCAGTCTCATATTCATGTTACGTAAGTTTAGTGAACTGTATTGTATTTATGTTCTGTGTAGTTGTTCAATACTCAGACAGCTCTGGCACTTGGCAAACATTAAATTATAATGTTCTTTTAAAAATCTCCAGTGTTTATTGTGTAGTAAACACTGCTGTAAAAGACCACTGTGGTGGTGGTTTTTTTTTTCAGGCAGAAAAGGCACTTTATTTTTACGGATTATGAGTTGTTAATTGTCTATAAAATTTTACTTTAAAAAAGTTTTTAATGTCATCTCCCCTGAAGGTCAGGCTCTGTTTTTTAGTTTAGTTTTGTTTTTTTTGCATCAAGGATTCCTTAAAAGTAAATCATGAGGTTTTGCAAACAGACCTTAATAAGAAAATTATGGCTCTAGGATACATAACTATAAATTTGGCATAATTTTACTAAAATGGCATGGTTATTACATGTTAAATAATAATTTAGTTTCATTTATTAAGTCTGTTAATTACCATTCTTTTTTTTTCTCTCCAGAAAACAGCGTCCTAATTGAAAGAACAAATGGATTGCAGATGTTAAATGGCATCATTTGAACATTTCTTTTGTTCTTATGGTTACTGTTTAGAAAAGGCTAGGTCATGGAGACATGAGTAAACCAAACTGGAATGGGACTTAGATAAAAGAAAAAAAGTCATAGTGTGGTTTCTTTTGGTAAAAAACAAAACCAACACCCAAATTGGCAAGATCATGAATCTGGTTTTTCCAATAAAGAATCACAATCAAGAATCAGTGTAAGCAACCCAACGTGTGCAGATAGGATGCTTAACAGCCAGGTGTCATTGCAAGGTTTACTTCCTTACTTGTGCATATTCCTTCCTTATGGTCTTGCCACTTCCATGATAAATATACACGGCTCCTCCATGATCATCTTCTAAGGGAGCACCAATCACTATATCATTAAATCCGTCAAGGTTGAGGTCCTTCACAGAAGCAATAGCTGTTCCGAAACGAGCCCCACAAGGCTCATTTTTGTTTTTCTTTTTGCAGGAATCATGCTTGAGGGATGAACAGCAAGTTTGCTTAATGGGCTCCAGGCTCATCTGGTATTCAAACCTAGTCTGTGAAAAAGAGGAAAAAGGATAGTTATGAATATCTATCATTAATGCATTTGAATAGACTTTTTTAAAAGTACATACTAAAATCGGTGCTAGTAATGACCACAATAACTGCCAAAAGTTTGTGAAATAACTCTGTGTGGGCAAGCTAAGGATTCCACACAGTGCATCATAGGGCTGCGAAAAGAAGTTTAGCTGAAATTGAATCACTAGCTTTTCATCAGTGGGACTGAGCTAGTGGACACCTCATAACATCTTGATAAAACCAATAGGTATTCTCATTCATCCTGTGATCTTTTTTCTACTCAATCCTGAGTAGTCTCAATGCTAAGACCTTTAGATACATTAAAATTTAATAACATTAATTATAATGCAATTATTGTCATAATAATATTTATATGTGTTGGGGGGGGTAGTCAGTGTTCTATAATGAATAGAAAACATCTCTCTATTCTCTATTCTATTTAAAAGGCCCACCAAAGCTGATTCTCTTTCCGTGATGCTGTGCAGTATCTCTTACATAGCTGCCTCTGACACAAAGTGTCTGTATGACCCTGGGTAAGTCACTTAACAGCTCAGTGCCCCCAGGTACTCTCTAAGACTATAAATTACAAAGCAGACATTGGTAGAAGGAGCTTCCTTCCTGGGAGTTCTCTACAGAAATGGAATGACAGGATGACAGGTCTATTCTAAAATTTATTTTGTATAGAATATTTAGCAACTAATATTAGTATGAGTATAAATAGGGGGGAAGTGTAGTGTGTGACCTTGAGTCAGTCACTACATCTCTGAGGTTCAGTTTCAATGACATCATTAAATATTATTAATACAATGATCATAGATATTCTCTGAGGTCCCTGCCAGCTCTAAATATGTGATATTGTGATAACATACATAGAATTAACAATATTTAAACTCCTTTCTACAGGTAAAGAAACTGAAGCAAAATTTATTCAAGAAATGAATGTTAGAGCTCTAGGCAGAATACAAATCTTATGATGCTGCTACGCAATTTTCTGGATGGGGAGTCTGTCGACCTGGGTTATAATGTTGTATCTGTTATACTGCCTAAGTGACCTGGGAAAAATCACTGTCATTCTCTGTCTCTGTCTGTATGTCCAGTTGTCTATCCCTCTTTCTCTTTTCTCTCTGTTTCTGTCTCTCTTTTGGAGGGGTGTGGGGCCTGGATTGTGAGGAAATTACAGTATGAAAATTATCTCCACCTCTATGGCTTTGCAACTCACTTATAACTTAAAGAGTTAGGGTAGTTATTTGGGACACTGAAAGCTTAAGTGAGTTGCCCATGGCTATTCAGCAAGACATGTGTGAGAGGTAGGTCTTAAAATCATATCTCCCTTACTACAAAGCTGGTCTTCTATCCCTCTATGGTATGCTTGTAATGTTAATGGAATCTGAAGATGTTCCATGCCCCTTTGTATTGGCTGACTTGTTACTGAATAGAGAGTTCACTATATTCTGTAATCAGAACCTTGAAAGCTGTTCACAGCAGCAGTCCTCTGGAAAGCTGCTTGTGCTTGGCTTTACAATGCTGTACCTCTTACATACTCTTTATTCATTGTAGAAACTACTAGTTATCAAACAGAAGATATTTTGATGTTTGTACCCCCATATAAGAGTTTAAATTCTTCTTTTAAAAAATATTGATGTGCCCTGGAAATTTCTTTCCTAAGCTTTTTTCTTCTATGAATAACGTAGAGTGGAGAAATTCATTAGTTAACATTGCATGAAAAGAGATGACCTCAGATTCCCACTCAAATATTAGTGTAATTATTACCTGATTCAAAGCATACACATACACTTTTCCTTGTTCCTCTTTCTCTGTTCCCATATACATGGGAGCACCAACCAGAAGGATGTCAGTAAAGGAGTCTTTATCAACATCAATTGTTGTTAAAACACTGCCAAAGTAGGAACCAATCTAGGAAATATAAAGGGAAGTCCCAATGATTATTAAAATTTTCTGGGAAGCTCAACATTAAATTATTTCTTATACCTATATTAAGATGCAGAAAATTATTATTATAATGAATTAGCATTTATGACTCCTTATTATACTGTACCATTTTAAAATTGCTTTCACATTTCTGATCTCATTTCGTATAGCAACTTGAGGTAGGAACATGTAGTATGACTGGGATTATCACGTCCATTTCATCATGATAGTACTGAGTCTAAGAGAGGTTAAGTACCTTTCTCAACATCCCTAGGCAGTAAATGACATAACTGGGACTGAAGTTCAGGACTTGTGACTCTTAACCCAGTGTTCCTTCTGATGTGAGAAGAAGAACAGCAAGAACGCGACAAGAACCACAAGAGAGCACTTTGAGAATGTTTCCACTACCCCTCCCGTGGTTGACTCTTTTGAATTGGAGTTAAGATAAACGAAATTCAATCTCCAAACTTCTTAGGGCATTTTAAAGCCTTAATAGCTTCAAACTGCCCTCGTGGACAACCTGAATAGTATCTGTTTCCCCAGTGGATGCTCTTATGTGTCTTTACAAGGAGGAAGAAGAATCCTGACATTGCAGTTGGGCACAGACATTGTCTCCGGGCCTCACAGCTTCAAAAGAATGGATATATGTGGGCTTAGAGAATTCTGACAGCATAGCTGTGGAGATTCCAAGGCATTCCATGGACAAACAAAAGGAACAGATTTTATCCTTCCTCCAAATCTCTTTCCCTTCTCTACTAGCCGCAGAGGGGAAATAAAGCAGTGGTTTGAAAGAAAAAAACGAGAGAAGCATCTTATCAATTTATAGCTGAAAGTAACTTTAGATATTATATAGTTTAAGTTCTTTCCAAGATTGGGGGAATGACCACTCCAAGATCATACTATTAGAACATGGGAAATCCAAACCTAGATGACTGACTGTAAATTCAGTGTTTCTTTCACTATATCAAAGAAAAGTGATTGTAACTGTACTGCCTCTCCCTTCTCCAATACATACCCCTCAGGTTTACACTGGTGGGAACTTTTCTCTTCATTTTAACGTGATTTCATCCATATTTCACTATCTCAGTGATCTGTGATTTCAGTGCAGATTATCATCACTTCCTATCTTAGTATTTTGTCTCCATGCCCAAAAATGTTGGGGCATGCTTTCTGAATATTTCAAAATAATCACGATTTTCCTTCTTTGTCATCTTGACAGGAAGGTAATGAACTAGAGAGGCAGAAGGAGACATATATTCTCAAACATGATCAATGTACTGGTTTGTTTTGCTGGGCTAGTCATACTTGTTACAAAGGTAAATTGTCTTTCTTGTTAACTATACCTCATAACCTAAGTAGTCATCAAATGAGAGGAGTAATAGAAATGATTACAGAGCACTTCTTTTTTTTTTAATTAATGAACAGTGATATATACAGAAACAAAAAAGACAGTTGAAACAATTTTTTAAATGGACAGAGGAAAACAAAAAATAAATTGTAGAAGGGAATGCATCTACTGTGTCTAATTTATTGTAATATGTACACACACATACACACACACATATATACATATTCTTTAAAATGGATGGTATAATTCACAGTTTCTTATATAAGCCTCTTTCTTGTTCTTTGTTGTATATTGAAATGTTGGCATTTGCTAAGTTTATTTTTTTAGTGCCTTATAATTAGTCTTTAATGATTTCCATATATTTCTTCTGGATCTTTTATATTGAATTTTCCATTGAGTTCTGGTCTTTTTGTTACAAATACCTGAAAGTCTTTCAGTTCATCAAATATCCTTTTTATTTTTCATTCAGAATTATACACAACTTTGCTGGATAAGTTATACTTGGAGGCAACCCCAGTTCCTTCGCTTTTTGAATATGTTTCAAGGCCTACGGTCTTTTAGTATAGAAAGTTCTAGGTCTTATGAAATCCTGATTGTTTTTCCACAGTATTTAAATTATTTTTGTTGTTGTTGTTTGCAATATTTTCTCTTTAGTTTGTTAAGAAGTAGTGATGGGACAGTACAGATCATGTCTGATTAACTTGATTTCCTTTTAGGGGAGGATTATGAAACTGAGATGAGGGGAAAGTTGCATATAATCTCTCATTAATTCTTGTGGTAAAGGTGGAGACATGAGACTCACATGAGTGTGCCTTTATCTGGATGAAGCAGTGATTCAAAGATCAGATCCCAAGAATGGGTTGTTGTTCACCAGGAGTTAGGTCCCTAATGCAGTGTCCCAGGGATCTGTCCTTGGTATCGTTCTGTTGAACATTTTCATCAACAAAACAAAACAGAAGGCATTCTCACATGCTTAGAAGCAGTAAAGTGAAGTTAAAACTCAACAGGGAACCTGACTGATCTGGAAGTCTCGTCACCAAATGATTTTGTGTTGTTCCAATGTTGGTCAAAATTGAATAAGATCTGTCTAGTAGCTATATAGAATGATCTTGGCCAAGGAGAAAATAGATTTTTGGAGGGAGGGAGAGGGGTATTGTGTTATTTAGGAGAGTATATATTCCTAAGAGATGATAGAGACAAAGAAAGTCATGTGCTCTATAAAGGTCTAAATGCATAATTTTGTAGCATGTGCTCTGGGGCTACTTTCAACCCTCACTGACAATGGAAGGTTCGGTTCCTACAGGGACCTATCTTGTTGCATCTTTCCTCAGAGTTTAGTGGAATAGTGATAAATAGGGAGGTATAAAAGGCTTGCCTTGCCATAGTGCTCAGTTGAGGTTAAATAACACAAAATTTGTACTGGTCCCAGTCAGCACAGTTTCTTAACTTTTGCCAGCTTCCCTTAACATCCTATACCATCTAGCCCCACCTCCCTTTCCAGATTTATCTCCCACTCCTCTCCTACATGGACTCTTTATTTCTTCTTGCTACAGAGGATCTATTTCACTGTCTCCTAATCCCACTTTATACTTTTATTTTTTCCCTTCTTGTTTTCTGGGAATTTCCTTCCTTTTTCTTTTCCACCCATATTAGTGACACCCATGTTTTAAGGCTCAGCTCTCGTCTTTCTATGACTGATTAAGTCTAGCCAGAAAGGACTTATTTCTTCTCTGAAATCCTTAAGAATTTACTGTTCAAAGCACTTTGGGGGAGAGGGGGAAGGGCAGGGCTGGAACCATTTTCTGCCTGCCTGGTACTGAACGTTATCATCTCAAGTCTTTATGTCTTATCTCTTGAACCTTCATTTGAAGCTCCTTAGAAAATTGAATCTTATGCTAAATTGTATTTTCTACAGTGCTCAGAGCAGCACCTCACAAATAATAAGTAGGGCCATAGTATTTCAAGACTCGGTCCATGATTTCATCAGTATGAATGCCCCTTTTTGTTTTTGGGGTTTTTTTTTTGGTTTTTGGAGGGGGGAATCAGGTTAATGGGGTTAAGTGACTTGCCCAAGGTCACATGGCTAGTACGGTAAGTGTTAAGTGTCTGAGGCCACATTTGAATTCAGGTTCTCCTGACTCCAGGGCTGGTGCTCTATTCACTGCGCCACCTAGCCACCCTGTGAATGCCACTTCTGACATGTGATACTTTTTAAGGAAATAGTTGTTTTCCTGAGTTCCTATTGCTAAAATAATTTATTTCCAGGCAGCTAACATTCTTCTGATAAGTTTATTTAAATACAGGTAGGCTCTTCTTTCAACAGCAGACACATAATAATGATAATAATTAATAATAATTAACATTTATATATTGCTTATTATGTGCCAGGTACTGTGGTGAACAATTAACAATTATTACCTCATTTCATCCTCACAACAACCCAGGGAGCTAGGTGCTATTATTATCCTCATTTTATAGGTGAAGAAATTGAGTCAGAAGGAAGTTGCCCAAGGTCATACAGCTAGTAAGTGTCTGAGGCTGGATTTAAACTCAGGTCTTTCTGACTCCAGGACACTCTATCACTGTGCTACCTAGCTAATATAATACACTGTCAACCTGTACTAAACTTTTTTTCAGCTTGGCAGAACCTGCTAGAATTTGTGTTCTGCTGTCTAGTCTTCAAAAACCCAGGGTTACCTCCCAATCACAAAGAGGCCCCCATTGAAGAAAGATTTATTGTAGTGAAAAAGGAAATTAAAAAAAATTGTTAAGCAAGTGACAAAACTAAGTTTATAAAAAAAATATGGAGGAGGAATGATTTGCAAAGTTAACTAGGTACACTTAGATTTTTTTATGAATAGTAATTTGCAGATTTACTTGTTCTCCCCTAAGGGTTTGGAGAATCTTGATTTCTTGGCCTTCCATTGTATAGGTAATGACTTG
Organism: Petaurus breviceps papuanus; assembly: GCF_028583685.1. NCBI lineage: Eukaryota > Metazoa > Chordata > Mammalia > Diprotodontia > Petauridae > Petaurus > Petaurus breviceps. The sequence goes on from NW_027185890.1 coordinate 1,906,451, forward strand.
ACCTGTGTGATTATAGCGGGGCTGCCCAGCAATGTAGATCACATCTCCAGGAATAGTGGCAGAGTTGACCATATAACCTAGAAAGAGAACAATTGCAGACATGAAAGTTTCAGAATTGTCCTGTGTCTCATGCAATGTTCTCAAATCTCATATGTTTTGTTACCAAAAGTTCTATGTGAAATTAATTTAGATCAGTTTTTACTCTTCCTGATTCTAAGCTCCTTAAGCTTGGAGCCTATTATTCATCCTTATTTTCCCATCAGACTTTATTGTATGCTTATTGACTTAAATTTTACACAGTTGGGCCCATTTATACACCATTTTTGGACAGAAATTGTATTTGTACATGATAGACTTTGTTTTGGCATAAATCTTCATGTGGAGAGCAGTGACTATTAACTTGCATAAGATTTAATGTAAATAAATTCTTACCCTCTGTTTAATGGGCTCCAATATCCTTTAACTTGTTTTAATTATAAATGTTAAGGTACATGAATGAAAAAAAATTCATGAGAATAGCATTTGCTGAGAAAGATTAGACCATATATGCTAATTTATGAATTCAAATATTTTTACCATAAGTTAATTCACACAGTATTCACTGTATTAAATTCACAGACAAATAAGAAAAGACATCAAGGTCTTTAGTACTAAAATATCTTTCATTCTTCTAAATACTACTCTGCAAACGGTTGAGTTTTCTAATTAAAAGGTAAGCAACTACTCGGGCTTGGTTTTCTTTAAAAATATTTGGTTTGTGCTTTCCATTTTTTCTTTTTTTTTCTCTAGTCTCAAGTGAGGTTTAAAAAATAACAAGGTAAAACATTTTCTTTTCAAAAGGATATCTTCTTATAATGTCTAATTATGAAGAGTAGTACAAAATTTTAACAAGAGGATTAAAAAACCTATTTCTTTCATTCATCTTTTTGTTGTTACTTAGACCTACAGCTTTCAAACTTTATCCCCCCAGTGATCACAGTATTGTCTTTTGCCTTGAGAAATCCGGAAACTCATACATGCTCATGCAATTAAAAGTTTAAGTTTACTCATGAAGTCCTTGTGTCAAAGGACACAATAACTACTTTGAACTACTTTGAAAACTACTAACTTAGATATTTAGACATACTTGCAGCTTCACTGGTGAAGGTCCCAACCTTCCTACCCTTTCTCATTCTCTATAATTCTCATATATGACTTTGCTATAAAACCCCCAAAGAAGACCACCCTCAATTTAGAGGCCTGGGGGCTACTAGAAGCCTTTTTCTGCTTCCTATAATGTCATGGGAGTATCCTTGTAGCATCAGACTCTGGTGGCGAGTCTCCTTTTTGCTACATGTCTAAATTACATTCATTTGCAGGCATTTGTGGCCATGATGGTCTTACATTGTTGCTGTTATTCAACTGTTTCAGTCATGTCTCCCTGACCCCATTTTGGGTTTTCTTGGCAAAGATATTAGAATGCTTTGCCATTTCCTTCTTCAGCTCATTTTACAGATGAGGAAACTGAGGCAAGTAGTGTTGAGTGACTTCCCCAGGGACACACAACTAGCAAGTGTCTGAGGCCAGATTTGATCTCAGAAAGATGTCTTCCTGACTCCAGGCCCAGCATCCTACCCACTGTACCGCTCCCATTCTTATATTACTTGTTGAGAATAGGTAATGTACTATGCTATAGCCTGGTTTACACCTTCCCTGCCACCCATGCATCTTCCCATTTCCCTTTGGGATATTTGTAATTTTAATTCTTCTGATATTTGGATGGTCTATAATTTACAACCACAGAGTATTATTGAGAGAAGCTAGTGTGAACGCTAAGTATTTTTGCAGCATCAAGTTATTTGGGATGATGAAAAACACTGCTTTTGGTCTCCAAAGTGGGATCTGAGTGGCCTCTGACTCCTGCACTATGCTGTGACCCAGTTCACTGTCTAGCTGCTTCATTGTATATGAAGACAGTGAGGCCTAGAGAAGTTAGATGACAGGTAGCAAGCAGCAGAACTCAGATTGGATCTGTATATACTCATTCCAAATCCTGTTCTCCTTCATAAATTTACCTTTATAGTCATATCTCTCATAGAAGCATGTAAGATTATAACATGCTTTTTTGAAGATATCTTGTTGGAGAAGGGTCAGCTGCATTGTTTACTGGGTCAAAAATTGTTTGTTTTTTTAAATCAAGAAACAATAGAAACCTCCCCCACTCCTCCACCCCCGCCTCAGTTATACAATGACAAAGATGTCATCTACTGTAGAAAACCATCCATGAGAATTTTCCTTCATATTTTCATCAGGGCTTACCTCAATTTGTGCAAAGTTAATTCTCATATTTTATAGATTAAAACCAGGTATCTGTGGCAGGAGTTTTTGATGCCTTCTTATATTCTTCCTTTTATTAATAAAAAAATACTTCTTGGTGAATATATGACTACTATGTATTTGATCTATGCTAGTCATTTCAATTTTTTCACATAATCCCTGGGATACTGTGGTGTAAACTCCAAATATGATGGTTTCACTGTATCCACTGAACAGAATAGATTAGAGAAATGCCCTCAGCATTATTCCATTTCTTACCTATTTGTTGTCTAATTAGATCTCATGCCAAGTTCTCTAAAGATTTGTTTTCTACTCAATTCCTTTAGGCTATTTTTTTTGGTTTTAAGATAATTCTGCTTCTGATCTTCCATTCTCCTCTTCTGCAATGTTTTGAAAGTTTTCTTGCATACTAAAGCATCCCTGCCTTTGTCTGTCATGTCTCTTCACTTGGCAAAGTTAAAGTGTTCACAGGCTGAGGTGGTTTTAGGCCTTTTGGACTTTCCTACTGGTGGTGATTCTTTTGTATTGCTTAAACTTCTCCAAGAAAGGATGACAATAAATTTGAGTGCTGGCAGTTTGTTCTGATATAGCTGCTCTAACTATAACCAGTCTTTTTCTGCTTTAGAAGGTAATCTATTTAATTTTCTTTCTTGGCTGATCTTTTTTCTCTATGTCTACTGCTTCCAACGCTTATTAAAGAAAGCATTCATGGGGCAGCCAGGTAGCACAGAGAGTAAGAGCACCAGCTCCAGTGTTGGGATGACCTGGAGATCGAATCCTGGGCTCAGACACTTAGCACCCACCCAGAAACACCTGGCCGTGTAACCTTGAGCAAGTTACTTAACCCTGATTGCTTAAAAAAAAAAAAAAAGAAACATTCATAATGTACAGGAGGAAAATGACTTTGGGATAGTTTTTAAAGATGTTGGTTTCTTTTATTTTTTTTAATCCTGTACCAAATTTTCTTAAATAGTTTTTGCTATGCTCCTCAGTAGTCACGTTTGCCTTGAAATTACCAAGCATCAGAGTAGATGTTGGCTTAGTTTGAGAAACTTTGTAAAGTTTTTATCATAGAATTTCTCTGCCTTATCCTTGTAGTGGCTATTGGCACTTATGCTACTATTTCTCAAAGGCAAGGGCGGGGGGTAGGGGGTGGGGGGGAGCTGTCTTTTATGGACTGTTCTTTCACTGAGTCATTTTTTATGTCTTTTGTTTCATTTATAGTTGGAATATTTATATGGATGAAGCTTAATGTCTCCAGCATCTGTCTTTTGCCCTTTTTTGGGGTCATTTTTATTCATCATTTAATATCAAACCTTCCAGTGTCTCTGTTACTGTGTTTCCCCGATAATAAGACACTGTCTTATTATTTTTTTGGACAGAAAAACACCAGAGGGCTTATTTTCAGGGGAGGGCTTATTTTAATGAACATTGACAGCAATTTTAATAAACAGGTAAATGTGAACAAAAAAATGTACCTTTATTCAATAAGCAAATCACTGGGTAAGAACAGGATGACGTGCTCACTGCTGCAGCTCTGATTGGATGCAGCTCGGAGCGCGGCGTGCGTTTCGGGGGGGGACGGTGCATACAGAGGGTACCGTAATGTAGCGTGTAGCGCAGGGGATCACCTTCACTACAGTAGCAATCTCAATAGGGCTTATTTTTGGGGGAGGGCTTATTTTAGAGGAATCTTACACAGTAAGGGGAGGGCTTATTTTGGGGATAGGTCTTATTATTGGGGAAACACGGTAGCAACAGGTGATTCTTGGGAAGTCAGTACATTCTATGTCACCGAGTCCCTAATCAAAGCCTTCCTAGTTTGATAAAAACTTATCAGGGCTCTAGTGACATAGACTTTAAGAATGGAAGCCACCTCCAAAACACCATGAGGCAACAAAGCAGGACTTTATTACTTTACTTATTTATTTATTTCCTTTGGGGGGGGGGAGGAATTGGGTTTAAGTGACTTGTCCAAGATCACATGGGTAGTTTTTGTGTTAAGTGTCTGAGGTGGGTTTGAACTCAGGTCCTCCTGACTCCAGGGCCAGTGCTATATTCACTGCACCACCTAGCTGCCCCAACAAAGTAGGACTTCTGTGGAATATTCATTTTGTGAAATTAATATTTGTTGAGTTTGTCAGGTGCTGTGGGGAGAAGGAATGTAAAAATAAGTAGGACTATGTACTGAAATAATTTTGATTTAATGACTATGTAATGCTGAAGTGGGATAAGGAATATAATAATAATAATAGAATAAGGGAGGCACGAGGTGTTATAGTAATATAGAGGAGGGAGAGATTAGGAAGATCTTTGGTTCCACAGAGAAGATAGCATTTGGTCTGACACTTGTAGGGAGGAAATGGTTTTAGTTAGGCAGAGATGACAGAGGGAGGGGGCAGCAATTACCAACAATTAGGTAATAACTGAATATTAAAAACAAAACAAAGCAAAAAAGCCCTCAAAGACCATAATGCAAAGACCAGAGACTATCTCGGGGATGATAATACTCTACATATTAGGAAATGTTTGTAACTTCCTGAACTTGTAGTAGTTGAAAAGAGAAAATTATTGTTACTTCCAGAGACATAAGCCTATATGAAAGAGAGATCTGATAATCTGAAAAACTTTGTTGAGATTTAGAGTTTAAAAGAGTTAATGAGGAAGCTATATAAAATATAAAGGAATCCAGAATACTACTCAAAGCAAAATAAAATATTATTCTCATGTATGAAAGTGGTGGGAAATTAGGAAGAAACTAAAGTAACTACAATCTTTACAAGAAATGAATTCTGATATTATTCTAATTTTCTTTTTTGATGAAGTGACAAGACCTAATAGGTCAGGGGAAAAGTTGTTTTGATTGGTCTTTATTTAATGGTTCCACTCCATGTATCTTTACTTTTGATTCTGCCTAATGTGGTCTAGTAATCAATAAACCTAAAGGAAATGACCTAGTTCCTATTAGCACCACCAAACCTTAGCCATTTGTGAAGTGAAGATATGCCTGTGTGGAACATGGAACAAGTACTTGCTAAAAAAAAAAAATTGGAGCATGTCTAGCTCTAGAGGTACATGCTATTGGAATGTGCACTGCTCCCAAGGGATTATGGATTAACATAAGATTTTTTCTAGAGCCAGTGCTAAAGATTTTTAATACAATAACAGCTTGTAACATAGGCAGGTGTTAGGCTCACCAATTCAGATTTTTCTTAGCTTGTAAACTTCCTAATGAACTTTTGTAAAATCTCTCTATGGATTGAGAGACCAGTTTAAAAGCACTGGGTAGTTTTCTTATTCTGGGATTTCTGGGCACTTTTCTTCCTGGAAAGAAATTTCCTTATATAAGTTAGACTTTATTTTGGCAAAGTGTATCATGGTCTCATTTGTGATCAAGTTACTGCAACAGACGAAAACCTCATCGTTCCTGTACATTGTAGACTGCACATTCATAGTTTTCTTTTCTTGGAAAGGGAAGAGTCATAACTTCTAGCCTGTGTAGCCAGGAATGATTCATTCTGTGCCACCAATATCTTATGATCAAGATCTCTGACTCTGCTGAAAATAACCCTGAGCACTGGCAGGGATTGGAGGAGGAGATTTTTACTTAAAAATTTTCAGCAGCATCAACAAGCTCATTTGGCTATTAGTCAATATGTAATGTAGGTAGCTATTGTTGTTTGTCCTCTGTTTCTGAAGAGGACCAATGACATCACGAGGTGATGTCTTGACTTGAACATGAATTAAATTTAAGGGAGGCAGAGCTGTACAAAGTCTCTAGCCTCATTCTCTCGTCCAGAGTTATCAAAATCCAGTGGCAAGATAAAAGCCAGGATGACTGGCAATGGCTTGGGATGCAGTGGATGACCTTGGCATCTTCGATGTCTGACCAAACTCTAAGTGCTCCACAGAACCTGCTTCTAATACCTGCATGGCCATTGGTAGCTAAAATGTGGGTGATCACAAAGGGTAGGGACAGTAGCTTATGCAACTTTTGATGTCTCATGGAACCTAGTGTAATACCTTATGCATAATAAGAGCTCGACAAATAGCTGTTTATTTGGATCAAGCAATTGATTGCATTGGAGTATATTTCAATCCAAGATTTTATCACTTCGATATTCCAGATAGCATCACTGTTCTGCCTGTTTCCTCCCTTTTATATGACAGGAGTGTAATTCACACACATAAATTGGTCTGTGAGCTCACCATATTTTATATAAAATAGAAGCTTGACTTGGAAGAAATCTTAGAAATTACAACAAGTCCTACCAATCAAATAAAGGTATCAATGTAGACTACTTAAAATGCTGCCAGTAATGAGGAGTTCACAAGTTCATGTAGAAATCTATTCCTTTCCAAAACTGGAGAGTTTGGTTGTTAGCAAGCTTATTGTTATTCAGAATAAACAGCTTCTACTTGTTGCTTCTTGTTCTTTCTACCAGTGTCTTTCCTCCCTATCCTTCACCCACCCCACCAAGTCTTCTCTTCCTCAAGCTAAACACCCCTTTGTTTGGTCTTTTTTCAGTCGTGTCTGACTCTTTGTGACTCACTTTGACAAAAATACACATTCCTTTAAACCAATCCTCACATTGGGTCTTTCACAAAATTGGTCTTTCACAAAATGTGGCATTTAGAACTCTAAAAGTACAATATTTCAGATAACAGTCTGAATTCTGATACACTTAGTGACAGTCTCAATGAACATAGTTAAGTCTCTAAGGTAATTTCATTCCAGGCTTTTGTATCTGGCTGGCCAAGAGAGAAGTATATCAATCAACAAATATTTTAAATGACCTACTATGTGCTCTGCTAGTCATTAGGAGTTCAAAGACAATATGAAAGAATAGTGTCCTAAAGGAGTTTACATTCTGTCAGGGAATTATATACATTGTATATAGATACATGACATTATATATGATATAATATACATACTATACTATATTATACATAAGTATGTGCAAAGTAAATGCAAGGTAATTTCTCCAGGGGCGGAGGAAGAATGACACTAGCAGATGGAGTCTGGTGGGAAGGGGAGTAGAATAAGGATAAAGAAATGCCTCATGTAGGAGGTGATGACTGAACTGAGCTATGAAGGAAGGCAGGGATTCCAAGAAGTGGAGTGAGGAAGGAATACATTCTAGGTATAGGGGAAAACTGGTATAACGTCAGACATGAGATAAGATGTGGAGTGTGAGGAATAACAGGAAAGCCAATTTGCCTGAGCTACAGAGAGAGTGAAGGACAGTGGCGTATAACGAGACTACAAAGGTAAATTGAAGCAAGATGGTCAAAGGCTCTAAATGCTAACCGGAGGAGTTTGTACTTGATCCTGGGGCTAACTGGGAGCCAATGGAGCTTATGGGAATGACATGGTGAGATGACAGTCTTAACTTAATGACATTGAAGCCTAGGACTGGTGAAGTCAAATCCCTAGAAGAAGGAACTTTGATAAACAATAATTAAAGAATATAAATATACTCACCTAAATAGGAGGCAAGTGGTTCATTTTTCTTAGTAGACTCAACATTAAAGGAATCATTTGACGGGGTTATAATTTGACTGTCTTTCTGCATGACAACTGTTCCATTCCAGTCATAGGCTCCTACAGCTCCAAGCATAACCCAATCCTTATATTTAAATAGGAAGATAGATATCAACCAACCAATTGATGAGCATTTATTCTCCACCTATTATGTGTCCAGGCACTGGTCTAAGTATTGGCTAAGTATATGGGGATATGAATACAAAGAATGGAACAATCATCAATCATTCTTAAGGATCTTATACATTAATATAAACACTGACAGGTTAGTACTTCTGTGTAGGCCCCAGGAGACCTTTATAGTGAAAGACTACAGATATGTTTTTCTGATCACTAGAGTTGCCTTTATTATTCTTTCACATATATGGTACTTGGGAGGGGACTAGGTTCCCTTAAGGACTCAGGTTCTAATATTGTCATTGAATATGTTGACACTGAGTGTAGGATCAGAGCTCTAGAGTTGAAAGGGCTTTTAGTCCAATCTAGCCCAAACCCCTCATTTTACAGATGGGAAAATGAGGTCCAGAGAAATTATATGACTTGCTCAGGGTCATATAAGTTGCAGTTGTCAAAGGTGGGATTCAAACCCAAATTCTCATACTTGAAAGCCAGTTCTCTTTTCTACCATGTCACTTTGCCTCCCACTGAGAAAAAAAAATAGTGTATATACAAGACAAAATACTAAGAATGAGTTTTCTCATTGAACTCTATGTGTAAATAGCACTTCTCAAATGAATGGCATTCACATTTCTTCCCTGCGGGACTGGAAGCTTAGTAGCCAAATGTGCCTGATGCACAATTATTAATATTCTGTAGCGAGCTCTGCAGGATGACATGTTTCTTTTTTCAGTCTACCTCAGTTTCCTTTATTTATAAAATGAGGATAATAATAGTATCTATATCTCAAGGTTGTTGTATGGATAGAATGAGACAAAATGAGTAAAGCATTTTGCAAACTTTAAAGTGCTACATAAATGTTAGCTATTATTATTTCAATTTTTGAAATTTAGAATTTATTGAACACCAAATGGAATAGGTATTTGCATATGCAAAGGACAGAACAGAAAAGAATATTTAAAAATGCAGAGGATTGCACCTGAAATCATAAATCTCTATTATGTACAGCTTGCTTTTTTTTGTTAAATATGTAATAAATTCATTTTTAGTTCCAAAAGGAAGCCTAAGGAATGCTGTTTTCAAATTTGAATCAGAAAACATTAGACTGTAGTCAAGGCAATGCTCATGTCAGAAATGTCTGACATTTGCAATATTGAATATCAAGTAAAAAGATAATTTTCTGAAATAATAATTGCTAACATTTATATAGTAGTTACTATTTGCTGGGCACTGTCTTAACTGCTTTTACAATTACTATCTCATTTGATCCTCACAAGAATCCCGGGACATAGATGTTATTATTATAGATGAGGAAACTGAGACAAACAGAAGTTAAGTGAGTTGCCCAGGGTCACACAACTAGTAAATATCTAAGGCTGTATTTGAACTCAGGTCTTTCTGACCTCAGGACCAACACACTATCCACTATGCCACCTAACCAGAGACACAAAAATAAAGTTTTAGTTTCTACCACCAAGCGATCAATTTACCTGTGAATAATGAGCACTGAATCCAGTCTGGGACATTTCCATCTCAAATGAGGCTGCTAACAAGTCAGTTGTGGCTATAAAATAGGAAATAGTTATCTTTAAGAATTACAGTGTTTCTTTTTCTAATTGATATTTTTTTTTGCAAATATAAAAATCATCAAAAAACATTTTGATAAAATTAAAGTATAATTATTTGATGAAAGTCGTATTAAAAGGAATGACAAAAAAAGATTTTTTTTCTCAGAGAATCATAGGACTCCAGTGTTTTGTAACCCAATGACATTCTTTCCTGTAGGCTGACTTGGTGGTTCTGACTAGTCAAATAATTGGCTTCCACTAAGAAGCTCTCAGACACGTGGTCTCTAAAATCTAATTTTCCCAAATAAGGCAGTGAGAAATCTTGAACCTCAAGATTTCAGAGTTGGAAGTGACCAGCCTGCATCAGCTTGAAGACTACCAATGAGGCCAAGGCAATCCATTTTCCTCTTGAATAGTCCTAGTTATTAGAAAGGTTTTCCATACATCAAGCTTATATATGCCTCACTGCATCTCTCACTCATTACTCCTACTTCTGTTCTTCTAGGTTAAAAGAAAGAATAATGTCTAATCTCTTTTTCACATGACAACTCTCCAAATACTTGAAGGCAGCTCTAGTCTTGCCCCTGAGACCTCTCTTTTCCACACTAAACATTCCCAGTTCCTTTACTCGCTCCTCAAATGGCAGAAGATTATGGGAACACCTTCTCCTTATTCCTGTAAGTTATGTCTCACAATGCAGCTCTGGTCTTTTGAAATCCATCTGTAACATTCTATCCACTGTACACCTAGCTGCTTCCAAGTCACAGCATCACATTAAATGTAACTCAGGCTTCTGTGTGTATGCCTAGTTCCCCTAACATGGAGATGCCAATGAGGGGTCTTTGGAGCAGGTCCAGATTGCTGACTATAGAGACCTCTTTATCCCCTACTATCAGAAAAGCCCAGGTTACACACGGAAGATTGTTATTGAAATAATGATAATTTAAACTCTGTTCTTTGTAAACATATTGCCTTTTCATCCACATATATGTAACCTGTCTTTGGCCATTCACATAGCAGACCCCCAAAACTTGGGAACTTGCATAAAATACCAAAATGAATATTTCAGTTATTTTCAGTTATATCTAATCTTAATGATCCCATTTGAAATTTTCTTGGCAAAGATACTGGAGTGGTTTGCCATTTCCTTCTCCAGTTCATTTTACATATTAGGAAACTGAGGCAAACTGTGTTAAGTGACTTGGCTAGAGTCACATAGCTGGTGTCTGAGGTCATATTTGAACTCAGGAAGAGGCACTGGCACCCTATCCACTTCACCACCTACCTGCTCCACCACAATGAATAAGTGAAAGATAAATGTAATTTTACTATATGTATAGTCTTAGTATATATTAACAAATATATAAAAACAATATTATGAAGTTGTAGCATAACTCAGAAATTAAGTCATTAATATGTGCATCAATCACACACAAGGCACACATTACAAGAGTAAACAGTAGTATTGTCATTTGGCTACGCAAGCAGCCTCTTCTCCAGTGTCACCTAAGTCATCATAGGTAAATCTTGTCACATTGACCTAAACACTGGTATTGTCCACATACGTATCTCCTGGTGAGAAACATTGCCTTCCAACACAGATTGGCATCTTCTCTAGAATTTAGTCTCATAAAGTTGTCTGGGACCCTGAGAAGTTAAATGACTTGACCACACAACCAGTATGAGGCAAATACCCAGGTCAGCAAATACCCAGGTATTCGTAATTCAGAAGCCAGATCTCTATCCACTGTGCTATATGCTACAGGGTGTTCCAAAAGTCTTAGTGCAGTTTTATGATATTAAAGCTTTAAATTACACTAAGACTTCTGGGACACCCTTTATATGTTTATGCATACTTAAATATTTACGTAAATATGTAGTGAGTGCATATATATCTATCCATAGGAATACATTTAAAAACATTCAGTATTCCAAACTTAGCAGAGTCACATAATACTGAGGAAGTTGGAAAATATCCATTTATTTTCCTCTAATCAATGGGTCATTTATTAATGTTACTTTGCAGATGAGAAAAAAATCCCACAAGTAATCCAAAATTTATATTAAAAAAAAATTGACCTGCTTTTCCAGCAGGGGAATATGGGGTAGTCAAATGAATGAAATCAAGTTCCAAGCTTCTTTACTACTTACCTGGAATAAATTGCCAGTGAATAGTTTTGCAAATGGCTTTTATAGGGCTAAATTTTATAGGGGAAACAGTCAAGAGTCACATATTACATTTCAATCATGCATTGGAATAGCCCTTTCATTTAGGCAACTAAAATAAGCTTTATTTTAAAACATTTTACTCTGAGAGCTCAAGGCACTTTACACTTATTATCAAATTTATCTTTACAGTCTTCCTAACAGGCAGGTAGAAACTGTGCCAAAGTGCCAATAAAACCACCTCCTCTAATCTGGGGAGCCCTGACTCTTTCCAAGCCTCCCCCTACTTCTGGGTTTTGTCTTCAGGTTGAGTAGAGCACAGAGGGAAAGAGATTGTGAAGAATAGCCCCAGCCTACCCTTCTCAAGACCTCTCCTCTTGTTTCTTCTCTGGCAAGTCCACAGTGACCATACCTCTAGAGAGGGATTTTAGTATTATCTCTGCTGTTCATAAGGGAAATGGAAATGTTAAATGACTTCCTGATATCCCAAAGCAAGTCACTGGCACTGGGTACTCGCTAGGCTGAACTGGTGCCAAAAGGAAAGAACAATGCAGCCTTCATGTTAGCTGGCAGTTGCCTTCACAAAGGGTAAAGATTTATGGGAAATGGAGAATTTCCAAATGGCAGGGAAAGATAGCACTTTCTCGTCTGATTCTGTAAAATTCAGAAACAGCACAACTGACGAAAATGCTTGACCACCCAGAATTCTAGAGGATCTGTGGTGAAGCATGCTACCCATCTTCTGACGGATTCCTGATAGGTTTGGGGGGGGGGGCATTTATTTGTGACACATTTTTTTTGAACGCTGCCAATGAAGGAATTTGTTTCACTTGACTATGCACATTTTTTAGTAAGGAATTTGTTTTCCTTTTTCTATTTTTTTAAAGCGGAGGCAGGGTAAGGGGAAAAAATATATTTCTATTAATTAAAGAAATAAATTTTAATTAAAAAAACAACAAAGATTTTTGGAAAGTTTTTGGTCAATGGGGCTCATGTGAAGACAATTTATTTTTTAAGTGTAGTGTCTTCTTAAGGTTTTTGCAGTTTTTAAACTTGGAAGCTTTAACTTCAGAGGTAAGTATGATAGATATAAATAGCATATAGTCACATGGCATTTAAAAGAAATTGAATTTTCTTCTCACAGCCTATAGAGACTTCAGTTCTGCTTTCTATAGAGCACAGTTTACCTTCTTCACTATGGTAGCTGTTTTCCTTTTGCCACAGGATCCTAAAAATATATATCTAGTGGATAATGTCCTGTAAATTTTAATAAATTGCTTTTAAATGCCACTTACAAGTTGTTTCTCTCTGACCTACAGCCTAGGTTTTTAGAATTTTAAAGTGTATAAGGGCTTTATGAAGACATTATACTATTTTTCCCCTTGAATGCCTTTCAGCCGTGCCCTTTAGGCCAACCATAAACAATGCTTCCAAATAAAGAAAATAAAAGATTAGAGGTGTCTCTTCTAGAAGTGGGGTCCTTCAGGAGAGGGTCAAACTTCTGACTGATAAATCACTGGAGTCGTCCTGTTTCTACAAGCTGAGTGAAAGTGATGCATACAATGTACTCTATCAGGCCTGTGGAGCTCCCCAACATTTTCTGGTTCTCTCCCATTTTGTTTGTTCCCCCACACTTCCCTAGAATCTGTGTCCTGGGAAAGTGTTCAACTTCTTTTCAATAATAATGGCAGACATTTATATATTGTTCCAAAAGGCTTGCAAAGTACTTTTCGGTACATTATCTCATTTAATTCTCACAATGATTCTGTAAGGTCAGTAAGATATATTTGGTTATTCTTGTTTTATACATGAGGAACCTCAGGTTCAGAGATCTTAAGGACCTTGGCCAGTTATTGGTGATCAGAGATGGGATTCAAACCCAGGTCTTACCTGACTCAAGTGCCTTAATTACATCCCTTTCTTCACTCTTTCACCCCTTTCCTTATAACTAGATTATATTCTCATTATTCCATTAAAGGATCATAGGCTGAGGGCTGGAAGGGAGTTCAGAGGACATCTAAATGAACCCCCTCTTTTCACAGATGAGGAAATAGAGGCCCACAATTGCTAAAGTCATTTGCCTGAGGTCACATAGGCAGTGCGCATTTGAGGCAGGACTTAAACCCATGTCCTCTGATTCTAGAGTTAATTTCCTTTCCACCATACCATTGTTTGTTTCTGAAGTGAAGCTTTCTTTCTTTTCTTCTCTCTTCCTCAGTAATAAAGTCGATATGTGTGGCAAGATAAGGGAGATTGATTCAATTACTAGTTCCAATTTATAGACTGGGTAAATCATTGCATATGGGCAACTGGGTGGCATACTGGATAGAGCACAAGGCTGGGTGGTGGCCTCAGACACTTACTAGTTATGTGACCCTGGGCAAGTCACTTAACCCTGTTTGCTTCAATTTTCTCATCCATAAAATGAGCTGGAGAAGAAAATAGCAAACTGCTCTAGTATCCTTGCCAAGAAAACCCCAGATGGGATTATGAAGAGTCAGACGTGACTGAAAATGACTAAATAACAACAACAAAATCATATCATTTCTTTGAGTTTAAATTTCCTCATCCAAAAACTGAAGAAGGGCTCTATTACATGGTCTCTGAGGTTCCTTTTAACTCTATAATTCTGATCCTATGATCTCTTACGGTCCCTTCAAGCCAGTAGTGTGCTAGAGCCAACTGAAGTGGCTGGTCACTGAGAATTGATTATTAAATTTTCACTGGGGACATTTATGCATCAGAAATTGGCAAATGTTACATATTTGTGCTTGATTTATAGTTTTGATGATTAAGAAAATGTTAATAATCCAGTCAGTTGCTAAACATTTACCAGCATACCTCCCTCTCCTTCCAGCTCAAGCAGTCTATGGGTCTAGGTTAGGCAACATACATAGGAGGAAAAGACCCTTCAGGCTGTTGTCATTTTTGTCTGGTAGCAAGGAGCAGTAGGGCCCTCACTGGAGCACAAGGCACATGACTTTTTCTATGCCACCTCTTCTACAGCAGTAATACAAGGAGAGGTGAATATTCTTTTAAAAGGGCTCTAGATTCTGTACCAACTACCTTCACTGCTTCTACTAGTGTATCCCTGAATTCACACTGGATTCCATCAAAGGGACAGACTTGAGGACCCAGAAGACCACATGTGGCATCAAGGACACAGGTTCCCCAAACTTGTTCTAGGACATTTTTTTTTTGCTTTTTTGGAGGGCAATTGGGGTTAAGTGACTTGTCCAAGGTCAAACGACTAGTTTTTGTGTTAAGTGTCTGAGGTCAGATTTGAACTCAGGTCCTCCTCACTCCAGGGCTGGTGCTCCATTCACTGTGCCACCTAGCCACCCCTATTCTAGGACATTTTGACAAGGAAAGGTTTATAATCTTTTAGTTCCAAAGTAGCTTGTTAACCTAAGAAGTACAATGGAGCAAAGCACCCATGTTTATAGCACCTCATTTATAGCCCAGTACCATTTAAAGTCAAAGAATGGAAAGCAGCAAGTACAAATAGCAAACTGAGGCCACAGACTTCTGGGGCTAAGCAGGAGTGAGACAATGCTTAATGTACATGATATAAAAGGTTCCATTTCCAGGAGACCTTTAAAAGAATGAGAAACTACATAGAAAAACGTCCAAGCCAAATTTCAAGTCTTGAGACTTAGACTTTCCTCCACTTGTATCTTTGAAGATCTACTGCCTATCTCTCCAAAATACCAAAAAGAAGTGAAAAATACTTCCGTCCATCCTTGCCCTCCTTTACACTTACATCACCTGTACTGTGCTCTTAGGAAGATATGTTCTAGCAACTCTGATGCATTGTGAAATATCTGTCTGAATGAGAGATGTTTACATTACAGTCTAATGCCAAGATGCGCAAAAAAAAGATGTTAGGAATAAGGAAGGCAGAACTATAGAAAATGAATTCTTGAGGGTTTGAGTTATAGATTTAGCATTCTGATTTTTAAAAAAATTTCATACCTTCCAAGGCAAATATTCTTTCTCCCAGGCCTTCAGCAATAGTGACTAGTGCGAATTCATCAGAGACATTGAAGAAATGCTTTTCAGTAGGCTCACTCGCAATTGATTTTATTTCTTCCACAAATTTTTCAGTGCTCAAATTCCCTCGGTTATAGTGGCCAAGAATCTAAGGCACAACAAAGAAAGTCAAGAATATATTTTATTTCTGTGTTAAATAAAGGTCTCAGACTGATAGTCAGTAAACAGGAGAACAGAGTAACTTAACATAATGCAATTTTTATACACACTGATGTTCTTGAAAGGGCTTTCCAGAGTGTGTATATTACTTCATGAGAGCTGCTGCAGAAACATAGCAGTTGGTCTAGAGGAGACAAAGGACAACCGTGTTCACTGTACCATATTTCTGCTCCTAACCATGGCTGCTCCCTGCTGATTCTGAACAGCTGTAACTTTTGAATCTAGGGGTTTGAAAGTAGGTAGCTTCTGGGTGCCTTTCCAGCTAGTGACATCAGCATCTCTTGCAAAACCAATTAGCAGCAATCGAACTGCTTGATCTGGAAGTGGCCAGTGTTCCTGAAAACATTGTTTACTGAGGAAAGGTAAGGGGATGTCGGACCCATTTGTTATTTAGGCAGCTTTAGGATTGAATATAATTGGCACAGCTGATCTGGGAGCTAAACTATTGCTTGCTCCTGTTAGGATGCAGATCTTGCAGATGGGCAAATGTGTACAAAGAGGAGAAAAACAGATACTATTTATGAGATGTAACCAGTATTATTCTCAAGTACATTAGAATTTTCTAAAAAAAATAGATTTGTAAGATTTGGAACTGGAAGTTTCCTTAGAAGCCACCTGGTCCAACCTCTTCACTGTACAAATGAGCAAACTAAGGCCCATGGAGGAATTCCGCCTCCCCTAAAGTTATTCCAATAGCTAGCAGCAAAGATCCTCTCACTGGTCACCATTTCTGTTCCTGTTTTCTTTCTTCCATTACAATATAAATTCCTTGAGTTCAGGGACTGTCTTTACCTTTATATTTGTATTCCTAACACTTAACACAGCTACGATATTCTTCTTTCATTTATTCATTCAAAGAATATCGATGGAGACTTGAAGTGATTAAAAATGCGGTGACCTCTTATGGGTTGAATCATCTTTTTTTAAATTTTTATTTAATTTTGTTTAAATAATTGCAAAACAAGCTTAGCTGATTGTATTGCTTTTCAATGTTCTTTACAATAAGTCATTTTTTTTAGGAGAAAAAGGAGGCCATGGGCCTTCTGGGTAGGCAGGTGACATAATCTAGGGCAGTGGTACTCAAACTTGTCCTTAGTTCAGAACACTCATCAGGTAGTTATTTCTCATCACTGAATAGTTTCTTACGCCTCTGCTACAGGCCTGCATGGACAAGCCTACGATAGCCTAAGGGAGAGCAGAGTCAGAGTCAGGCTGAGACCCAGGGGATGCCTTCACTGACATGGTCTCTGACCTCAGGTGAATGATTCCAGTACTTATTCTGCTCACTCATTTCTTCATTTGTAAAATGCCATTTATGCTGCTAGGAATAATGAGATAATGTCTGCAAAGTACTCTGAGCTGTTTGGAAGAAATGCTCTACAAAAGACAAATAGACCAGACAACAAAGTAATGGGGAGATCATTTGGATGTCTCTCAGGTCATTGAATATATTTAATGTTAAGATGTCTAGTTTTTCACTAGTGGAAGATGTGGAGGCAGTGGGTGATTGTACAAATTGTGCTAGTCAGAAAAAATACAGTTCCCTGCTTCCTTCCCTGAGAAGTGAAAAGGGTCAGACCTTCAAGGCTTTTTACTTATACATTAACAGTGACTGTTGCCATCTACTTCCCAGTTCTGGGAAGGGACGGGAATGGAGAAGGAACGGGAAAGGGAGTTGTCAGAACAGGGAAAGCAGCAGCACTCTAGGAATCTGTAGTAGTAAGTTATACAACGCAATATAGAGTAGGAAGCATTGGATTAACAAATGGGAAACTAGCAGAGGTGTGCTGGAATGTTTAACAACTGGCTTTCTGGAGGAAAATTATATAAAGGATATATTTTTAAATTTAATCTTCATTATCAACATTTTCTTCATCATTTTCTTAAGGCTAGACAATAAGGAAAAAAGTATATCAGATCCTGATTTCTAGCATTTGCCTATTTCTGAGGTATAAATGCTGACACAGAAAATTTAACAATCATCTCTCATGAGACAGTTTGAGCTGGCTCCAGCATAACCCATTCCTGGCTCTTGGCTCTGAGACCTTGAACAAATTGTTTTGCCA
Organism: Petaurus breviceps papuanus; assembly: GCF_028583685.1. Classification (NCBI taxonomy): domain Eukaryota; kingdom Metazoa; phylum Chordata; class Mammalia; order Diprotodontia; family Petauridae; genus Petaurus; species Petaurus breviceps. Next base: position 1,924,441 of record NW_027185890.1, read on the forward strand.
TTCAGATCCTCAGTTTCTTCAACTGTGAAATGAGAAAAATAAAGGGTAGGGACAGCAAAGAACCAAGATGCATATAGAAGGAGCCTCCATAACTTCTTCCACATCCTGCTCCCTTATACACATGGACACCATCCTAATTCAAGTCCTCATCGCCTCTCCATTGGATTATTGCAGTAGTCTCCAAATTGGCACCCCTGTTTCAGACTTTTCTGTCCAATCCATTTGCCACAAATTTGCCAAAAGAATCTCCCTAAAGCAGGGAAATGACAATGTCATTCTTCCTTGGCTCAGCCCCTGAAGGCCCTAGTCTGACTATTGCATATCCTTCAAGGTTTCTTTCCCATCACTTCCCTTCACACACTCTATGTTCTATTCCAACTGGCCCATTGGCTATTTTTTGAATTGGGTATTCCATCTCCTGCCTCTAGACCTTTGCTAGCCTGCCATGTGTCCCTGAAGGGCATTTGCTTCTCTCCTCTGCTTCTAAAAATACCTAACTTGCTTTGAGCCTCAAGTACAGCATTGTAACCTAAGGGAAGCTTTTTCCAATCCTCTTAGGTTTTAGTGCTCTTGGCTTCCTCAAATTATCTTTCACTTATTTATCCTTGAAAATGTTGCCACTGCCTTGTAGGATAAAAGATCTCCAAGGGCAGGGCCTGCTTTTTATTATATTTTGGCATCCTCTGTGCCTAGCACAGTTTCTTGCATGGAGTAGGCACTTACTATATTCTTGGTAAATTCAGTTGAATTGAGTGAAGAGAAGAAAGAAGATAAAGGCAGAGACAAGAAGTGTCTGAAAGTTTTATTTCTAGATAACTCTTTTCCCTCTTTCCTTTTTTCCTCCCACCTTTCCTTCCTTCCTTTCTTCCTCCCTCCTTCCCTTCCCTTCCTTCCTCCTTCCTCCCTCCTTTCCTTCCTTTCTTCCTCCCTCTTTTCCTTCCTTCTTTCCTTTCTTCCTCCCACCTTTTCTTCCTTCCTTCCTTCCTTCCTTCCTTCCTTCCTTCCTTCCTTCCTTCCTTCCTTCCTTCCTTCCTTCCTTCCTTCCTTCCTTTCTTCCTCTCTCCCTTCCTTTCTTCCTCCCTCCCTTCCAGTAGTCACTCACAGATTCATCCCCAATGCTGATTGGTATGAGAGCTTTAACCTGTTCCATTTCTGACCTAGGCTGGTTCCCCCTCCTTAGGCAGCCTTGTGAGTCTCCCCTTCCCCCTCCCAAGAACTTGCCAATTTAGTGCCAGACTTAGTGTGGACACCTGGTCACCTTTAAGCTGATGCAGTTCAGAACTCCAGAATTTAAGCAATCCACCAGCCTCACCTTCCCTAGAAGGAGGATTTGCATGCATGAGCTATCATCCAGGGCAAGATAAGACTTTCTTGAATGTGGAGTTAATCTTAGAAGTATGCTGTGCTCCCTTTTTTTTTTTTTTCCTGGAGAGCTGACTGTTAGATATTTACCAGCACCCCCTGCCTGCATCCCTGTGAGTTATATCCCCAGTCCTTCAGATGTCATTTGATTTTTCTAATTTATACATGGTCCTTTGACCTTTAAGAAAAACAAAGACATTTTATACATGTGTCACCCTGAGCATTTCCTAAGAGGGCCACTATGCAGAAAAAAACTGTATATATTTTTAATGTCTCTCCCCATTCCCTGACCCTCTATTGTCTTAACACTTGAGTCATTCCATTCACAAATTGATAGGTTGAAAGCACACTCAAGGAAAAGGTAAGAAGCTTTTCTTTTAGATCATGCATAATCTTTGATTTTAGAAAAAATAATACGTCTAGTGAATCCATCACTGGTCAGTACTACCTTTGAAATCCACCTAATTTTTAAGTTTAAACCTACAATCTTCAAATAGAAGAAAAGCAATTACAGTATATTTTCAAATCCTCTTTGGTTGCTTTCAGACAGCAGACAGTATATTAAGTGTAAATGGATTAAACATTTTACATTTGACATGCCTGGCCCAAGGGAAATGCAGCTTTGCAATGTCTACCTCAGGTGAACATTAGCAGAATGCCAAGCATTTGAGCCTGTCGCATTTCTATTGACTGATTCAGAATACATAATTTATGTGTTATTTTGTAATGTTTCCTTCTTAGTCAATTTTTCCTGACAAAATGGATTTAAAAAGGGGCACGCAAGCACTTTGATGAAGACTCTGCCTGATACATCTGTTCCTACCATTTTTCTTTAATGGCTACAGACTTGTCCCCAAAATCATGTGGGCCACCATGATGCCATGGTTATTGTAACACAGTGTGTAGAGTGCTAGACCTGGAATCGGAAAGACCTGAGTTCAAATTTGGCCCAAGATACTTATTAGCTTTTGTGACCCCTGGCAAGGGGTCACAAACCTCTGTTTGCCTCAGTTTCCTCATCTGTAAAATAAGGATAATATTAGCATCTACCTCCCAATGGTGTTGTGAGGATCAAATGAAATAATAATTGTAAAACATTTAGCACAGGGCCTGACACATAATAGGTTCTATATAAACATTAGCTATCATTATTATTTCTTCCTTGCTCACACAGTATTCACATAGTTCATTTTCATTACCTAAGTATTTTACTCTGCATTTTTTCCCCAATGAGAATTATATCCTCTCTATTTTCTCATTTTGTTAGTGAGTTGTTAATATAACCTCAGTTCTGACATTTTTATTCCCATAACCCCACAAAAGGATTTCTTCTTCTGTAAAGGGTTCAGTTTTTTAAAATTTATGCATTAATTTGAATTTACTATTCATAAAATTGAAGAAAATGAGGAGATATGAATGGAGAAAAGGAAATGATCAAGAATGCCAAACTCCTCTAAAATTCACTTGTTCAGAAATTTTTATTGAGGGCATACGCACACTGAGAGGATGACCAGGAAGTTTGTTATGGTTGCTGCCCTCAAAGATCTTATAATATGATATCATAAACAAAGCATACCCAGGAAGAATTAAACAGGGTCGTATGTGATCAAGTGACAATGAAATGCTGTAGGAGTTCAGAGGAGAGAGAGATTATTGACTGTAGGATTAGAGGCTTTAGGAAAGATGAAAGGTAAGAACTAGGCCTTGAAAAATAAAGAGGATTTGGAATAAGTAGAGAGAAGAGAGAGTGAGGAAATGTCAGGTACAGAAAACCTTGAACTAATCAAAGTATGCAGTCAAGAATGAACAAAGTCTCTATTTTGAAGGTGTTGTTGAGTCTAGCTTGACTATAAAAGAGGTTTCATGTTGGGGAATAAGGTGGGAAAAGTGGGTTGGAACAGATTTTTGAGGGTCTATAATGCCAGGTTAAGGAATTTAGACTATTACAGAGAAGGTATATGGGGGAGGGAGGACGCAATGATTCCCTGAAATCTCCTTAAATTGGCAGCATCATCGCTATTATATCAGTCGCAGACTTTAAAGAGTGTGTGAGCAGGAAAATGGCATGATTCCTCTTCTGGAAGGTCCTTTCCAAGCTCCAAACTACTATTACTCTGTGATTGTAAATTTCTTAAGGGAAGAGATGCCTCATTTATTTCATAACTTTTTCCTCTCACCCCCCTCCCCCCCAAGATAACCTCCAACACCTGATGATAATGCCCAGACCAGAGACTTGCCATAGTGGTCATGCTTTAAATATTTCTTGAATGAATGAGTGAAGGCATAATGAAAGTGGTGTTTAATGAGGATTAACCTGGAGGCAGTATGTAGGAGGGACTGAGAGGGTGGGGTAGGGAGAGACGGGATGAGATAACTCAGGAAGGATCTGAGACATTATCTTTGTAGCCAGAGTTGTATCATCCCTTGGGTCTTTTGGAACAGAGGGTGATGACAGGTGCTGCCTTAAGCTTAGTTCTCCCTTTCTCCATCTATTCAATACTTCAAGGCAGTGTGTGGCAGCCATACATTGTCTGCCTCTAGCCCTACCTCTTCCTCCTCTTGCTTAAAATACAGCCCAGAGTAGACTGCATAGTCAGAGCACTCGGGCAGGTCAAGGCTGAAGTGAGTTAGCTGAATAGTGCTCTCCCAAGGGGAGGGCCAGAGAATGTCCAAACTTTGGGGGCAGTCAGGTGCAATGAGCTGTCGGGACAGAGATCTCGCTTCCAACTCGATTTAAATTCTGAGCAGAACTTCCATCCATCACCCCTTCCCCTCCAGAGCTTGGAATGCCCCCTCTGTGGAACATCATCAGGAAAACTTGGCCAGCACATCGCTAGGAGCTGTTGGTTGCTGATAGACTCTCTATGACGAGGCTGCAGGCAGACAGATGTCTTTTGTTTTTGTACAGGCAGCTCGCTTTGAGCCAATGCGTGTTTAAATATTATTGTTAATAACAATAAGCACGCTGTGGTGTGTTTGCACAGTTGCCCTTGAGAGGAGCATGGAGTACATTGTGTATTACGTAGCCTGTGTCCCTTAGACAAGGCTGGGGCCTCCCTGTGGAACCAAGAACCTCCCTCTGCTTTGAAGTACCTTTTTCCAGAAGCTGCTCTCAGTCCCTAATCTCAGCCTGCTCCCATTTTGCCTACATACATACATCTTTTTATACATAGTTATTTGTCTATTGTCTTGAGAGCAGGGATTTTTTTTTCTTTCTTTCTTTTTTTTTTTTTTTGCCTTTCTTTGTTTTCCCAGTGCTTAGTACAACGTCTGGTGCTTTATAAACGCTGACTGAAAATTTTCTATTTTTTCTCTCCAGCCTCCCTCATGCTTCTCAAAGGATGGCTATCTTGGTAATTTTGAGAACTTGAATTTGGCTTGTACAGTTGAAGGAAAGGGAAAGTTCTTTGTATGATAAAGATCCTCAGGTTTCTCTCTTCTTTACTCCGCTCTGATTCATTGCTGTCTGACCCAGGAAATATATGGTAACCAGGACATCCTGAAGACCGAGGTAGAGCTCAATGCCCAAGCACCCCTCCAGCCCCAAAATGAAGCTAATGGAGGCTTTTCTTTTTGCCTTTATATCGCCTTTGTTGTTCAGCCATATCCAACTCTTCACAACCCCATTTGGGGTTTCTTGGCAAAGACATTAGAATGGTTTGCTATTTTCTTCTCCAGCTCATTTTACAGATGAGAAAACTGAGGCAAACAGGATTAAGTGACGTGCCTAGAGTCACATAGCTAGCAAGTGTCTGAGGGCAGATTGAACTCAGGTCTTCCTGATTCCAGGGCAGGAGCTCTATCCACTGTGCCATCTAGCTGCCCGTTCCTACATAGCTCCAAATAATTGAGCTCATTACCTTATCCAGTCTCATAGTACTGTCAAAATCTCAAATAGGATGGGGGTATTTGGAGCTTTGGCCCAAATCTAAGAGGCATAAAAATTTATACAGGGTGAGTGCCCTGCCCCACTTGTGCCTCTTCCCTATTGGAAAGTTTTCTAGAAGTGGTCCTCAGGTTTCAGGGTCTAGGGATGGGGAGAGAGGAGGAGAGGGAATCAGTATGCTGGGGTCTCCCCTCACCATGATTGATTGCAAGGCAGAGATATTTCCCACCAACTGCCCCTGACATCAAAATTGTTAGTATAGTTGTAAGCAATGCAGATAGTGATAGAAAGAATCTCATTATTGACAATTAAGGATTACTGGATATTTCTGTTTGCTAGTTTCTATTCTAATTGCTAAGTAGGCTTTGTAGGTTTTTCTTTTGTTCTATTTGTATCTTGCCCTCATTACATGATCCTATCAATGGAATCCAGCTCAGGTTCATGAAATATTTTGTTGCTGCTTTTCTTACTGTCATTTCAGTAAATTCCTTTATTTTGAGCTAACTGTGTCATCTGGTTGACTATCCAAGGTAAACACATCAGTGGGGGCTTGTGGGCTATAGTATAGCAGTGCAGTCTCAAAGAAGATCTTGAATCTGATACAACGCTCTCTGAAAGACCTATCCTGAAACTTAGGATGGAGAAGCTACCCCTGGGAACTATATGGAAGATAGACATTGTGGTATAGAGGAAAGAATGCAAGGTCCGGAGTCAAAAGACCCAAGTTCAAATCCCAACTCTGATATTTATTACCTATGAGGTCCTGGCAAGTTACTTAACCTCACTGGGTCTCAGTTTCTTCTCTATAAAATGAGAGAGTGAATGGATGACTTCTGAGTTCCCTTCTATCTCTTTATCCTATTATCTTATGAACTAACATTTCACTTACAGCTATGGCGAATCTTTGGATGTCTTCATCTTCACAGTCCTGGATGACTTTACTCAGCCGATGATTGTCGTGGGATTCTCCATCAGTCACGATCACCATGACTTTCTTAACCCCACTGCGGGCACCCCTGGCTTTAGTGAAAGCTTCTTTTCTGAAACATATTAATATATAAAATAGAGACTAATAAGATACCGTCTTCAAGATTATGCAAAAGCTACAAGGCAATGTGTGAAAGCAAAACACTTCTCTAAGTAGCTCCTAGGTATCGCTGGAGCCACAAGCAGCAGCAGCACCCACCAGTCACGCTGGGAAGCATGATGACCACTATTTGTAGCATTTTCTGATTTATCCCAGATGGTAGCAAGGTTGCCATTTTGCTTAATCACCACATGTTTTCACATACCAAAGCCAGAGGAGACATTGTACTCCTGGAGATATCAAAAGGCAAGGTGGGTCCCAAGTTCACCATAGGATTTAGAGGAGATTAATTCTCCACACCCACTCCTTGCTTTGTAAACAGTCTTCCCCCTTCCCTTGGGAATGTATTTTTTTTTCCATATCAGCAAGGCTTCTTCCTCTTTCTTTTTGGCAGAGGCAACTACTTTGTTTCTCACTTTCCTTCACCCTCTATTCTGATGTTCACAGAACAGTCTCACCAATTTGACCTCTGCTGCAGAGCTGAGATGAGGAGAGACAAGGGAGGATAGAATTTGTCAGGCCCCAGACAGCCTCCAGCCTTCCCCTACAGCCAGCTCTTGAATGTCAGCATTGGATAAGGAAGAAAATAAATCAGATATTACAAAAAGGAAAACAAATTGAATTTTATATATATTCCAAGTTTGGTTTGATAATTTATTAATATTTTCTGAGAGTGTCCAGTTTATAATTTTTAAAAATGGCTTGAGATGGATGCTTAGTGTGATCTAGGACACAGACTATTGGAGGGGGATGGGTGAAGAGACAACAAGAAAAAGAAGTCAGGGCAGAAATATTCACAGCATGAGAAAGGAATTTCTATTGAATTTTTTTTGGAGGGCATTTGGGGTTGTGACTTGCCCAAAGTCACATGGCTAATGTGTCAAGTGTCTGAGGCCGGATTTGAACTCAGGTCCTCTTGACTTCAGGGCTGGTGCTCTATTTACTGCACCACCACCTAGCTTCCCCATTTCTATTGAATTTAGCAAAGATTTATTGGATGCCTGCAATGTGCATGTGTGTGTGTGTGTGTGGGGGGTCTATTTGCATGGGTGTGTTCATTCCTGTTTCATTTCTTTCTCTTGTCCTTTTCTCTGAAGACCTGGGAGTGGAGAGCATCTTACATACAACTAAACTATCTGCATATACATATATTTTCAAACTTTGGGATACAGATGTATGACTATTCACAGAATGAATGACTCCCTGGGACATGTGTGACCTTAACTGGAAAGATGAATCATTTATATCTTGGGGGCAAGGACGTTCCCTTTCTATACCCCTCCCACCTCCAAAATAGCACCTAAGATGACCATGTGACTTATTCCCATTTCTATCAAAGGTACATTTATATGATTTCTATTCTCCATATACTTAAAAGTCAAGAAGTCTTAAAGAAAGAGCAAGATGCCTTTTAGGCCTAGAAACTGGTATCCTGTATTATTTAACTCTCTGTAACCTGAGAAATGTGTCAGACTGAGATGTGCCAGGGTATGTGTTGATTTAGTAAGCCACAAATTAATATTATCTATGCTGTATTGTATTTTTAATGATTTTGTTAAACATTTCCAGATTATGTTTTAATCTGGGTCCTGTCTCACTCCAGAGTTTTGCAGCGTGCCAGTATATTACTACTGAGGGGAAAATGGGGGGTGGGGGCAGCTAAGTGGCACAGTGGGTAGGGAACCAGTCCTGGAGTTAGGAAGATTTGACTTCAAATACTTGCTAGCTTTCGTGACCCCAGGCAAGTCACTTAACCTCTGTTTGTCTCAGTTTCCCCATCTGAAAATGAGGATAATAACAGGACTTACCTCCCAGGGTTGTTGGGGGGATCAAATAAGATAATAATTGTAAAGTGCTTAACACAATGTATACTATAACACTATATTATAACTATATACTATAACAATATAACACTATATTGTAACACTGTATAAATGTTAGTTATTTTCATTATAGTGAACTAAATATTGGACAGGAGTCAGTAAAAGTGTGGGTTCTGCTCTTACCTCTGACACTACCTATGGAAACTTGAGTTAAAATCACTAATTTTCTCCAGTCAATAAATTGGAGCAAATGAGATAATACCTAAAGCTTCTATTTCACAAAGTGCTTGTGATGTGCAAATGAAATTATATACTGGAAGGGTTCCGCAAAATCCAAAGTGCTATCTGATGTCAGTTATTGTTAGATAATCTCAATGCCTTCAAATCATATCCTTCCATGATAGGGTTCCCTCAGACACCACGAGCTTACCTAAGACCACTCAGCTGGTACGTGTCAGAGTCAGGATCTGAACCTAGGTTTGCCTCCTAGGTCAGCCCTCTACCCACTATACCATCCTACCTAGCTACCTGATGAGTGAAAAATGCCAGTGTTTTCTATCTCACTGTCAGAATGAACTGGAACTGAATTAACAAAAGCAAAGGGATAGTGTCAGAAAAGTTTGCCTGACATATTTCCTTACATTAAATCTAGTAGCACTGAAATCAGGGTTAGCCTTGTAAATAGATAGTACAGGCTTATATGGATGTATGGTGTTTTTCTGGAGGTTTGGGGAAAGGCCTTTCCTTTTCCCAGAATATCTTCTCCATCAAGATGCCACTGTGCCTGAAATTTCACCTTTAGAGATTCAGTAGTTAGGAAGCATAGCAGAGAGAGTTCTTGGTCTAGAGTCTGAAAGACCCGAGTTCAAATTTGGCCTTGGAGACTCCCTACTGTATGACCTGGGGTCTAGTCACCTTTGGCTGCCTCAATTTCCTCATTTGTAAAATGGGAATAATAATATCTACTTCCCAGGACTGTTGAGAAAATAAAGTGAGTTTGGTGCCCGGCACATAATAGGTATTTAATAAATGCTTATTCCCTTCCCATCTCATTGTTCTCTCCCTGTGGTGGCACCAGGTGAAGGGTGGGAAAAAGGACTGGGCAGGTGGGGGGAAAGAAACAAACATTTATTAAGTACATGTACTTTTCAAATATTATCTCATTTAAGGTACAGAAAAAATGAGGTAGAGAATACAAAACAGAAAGCATGCTCATCAAAGTTATGTGTAGAGTTTTCCTGAGGGAAAAAAATAGAACAGTGAAGAGTTTAAAAAAAAAGGAAAGAAAACTGTTTCTTCAGAACGTCAAGGCCTATATCCACTCAGAGAATCCCTCTGTAGCCCCTTTGTGATATATGGAAACAGAGATTGAATCTGGGTGCTGTTATCTGAAGAGATATTTAACAACAGCTATTGCTAATATCAGCAGTCAGACCCATTGCTTAGGTGTGTTTCAGGGCTGGAGAAACACAAAGTGACCACTCAGAAAAGGCCTGGATCCCCCAGGCCCAAAGCTTTCAAAACCAATTTCACGGAGGGCGAATGTGCAGTTCTCTTTCTCTTATTTAAAGCATGTGAGAAACACACCTACAGAAGGACATGTTCTCCTCGTAGTCTTTCTTGACCACGCAAACTGGTGCTCCAGTGGGCAGGTGAATGTAAAATGACAGACCCCATCTGTAAATGATTCTTTTCTTTCTGTGGCTTATGGAACTGGTACCACACACTAGCCTTAAGCTTATGGGTCTAACAACTGCATGGGATGTTTTACAGTTTTGACTCTTTTTTTTTTCCTTTTTTTGGAGGGCAATTGGGGTTAAGTGACTTGCCCAAGGTCACACGGCTATTTTTTGTGTTAAATGTCTGAGGCTACATCCGAACCCAGGTCCTCCTGACTTCAGGGATGGTGCTCTATTCACTGCACCACCTAGCCGCCCCTGCATTTTTGGCTCTTGAAAAGTATTCTTGGTCAGAAGGGCTGATCTGTAGAAGATTTTTTTTACAGGACTAACATAATGAGCTTGGACATACAAGGAAAACACAAGCAATACAGCAGTACTTTCAAAACCAGCAACAGGCTGAAAAGGATTAAGGAAGAGATCCCTAATGGCATTTCATATTTTGTGGTTCTATTTTCCCTTCCTTTTGACGAGCTTGCAAGTTTGGGTTATGGTCAAGGGTACTAACTTCGAAGACAAGATCCAAACGAGGCAGAAAAAAAAATCGTATTATAAATGACAGGGATGTGATCATTTTTCATGTAATGAAGGAAAATCACTGAGATGGTGAAAGTGATAGCTGTTTTGTAGCTTAAAAGGGAATAGTGTGCTATAAAGAATGCAGGGCTGACAACTGTCAGCCCCTGATTCCAGTCCCACTTCTGACACTAGCTATTAGTCCCTTACCCTTCTTTGGTCCTAATTTTCTCCATCTTTGAAATTTGGAGATTAGAACACATGATCTCTAAGGTCCATCCCCTCCAGTTCTAAAATTCTATGAAATATTCTATGTCTTTGAAATAATCTCTTTGGAGAAAAGGGAAAAAATGAAGATGATGAAAGAAAAATTTTTATTATTTGAATAATGTTTTTCCTTTCATGTTTTACATGCAAAGCAACATATTCAAAAATCTTGATAGGAGAACAAATTAGAATAAGATGATATTTTAATTGATCACAGAGAGGCATCTTTCAGCAAAGCTTCTTTAACATTAAATAATTTTAAACATTGAAAAAAATTCAGAATAATTAAAAATTAGTCCCTTTTAATTAAATCTGCTGGTTGTCAGGGCAGTGTTCTTTCCTTTGGTTTCCTCATCTATGAAAATGAGAGAGAGATGTTGGACTAGAAGGTTAATAACATTCTAAATAATCTGTGATATAATTCTGTGAATAATTCTGTGATGATCTTAATTAATAACTTCAGATTCTTTCAAATGATTTGATCAGTTTAGATAACATTACAACCAGTTAACTATGAACTAAAAAACAAAAGGGAGCAATCCCAAAATCATACACCTTGGATAGACTTTTACTTTGGTGAATGATTTTGGCCATACGTACCTTGCTGTATCTATTCCCAGAGCCGTCATTGTTTGGCGTCCTTGCCTCTGCTCTATCTGGTTAGCTGCAACAAGCACTTCTTCAGTTGAGGTATACTTGTTGAGATTAAATTCATGGGTCACGTTTTCACTATACTGGACAATTCCAACCTAAAAAAGCAAGTCGCTGTTAGATTCATAATCCATACAATGGAAATAGCAATTTCAATTTTCCTTAATCTGAGCAAACAGCATCAATACAAGACTTAGCAATTTTGCAGATTGGTTTTGGTTGATTTTCCTACTACTATCAACATTTGGCTATTTGATGCAGTGGGCTGTTATTGTTTGTCCTTCATTTTCGAAGAGGACCAGTAATTTCACAAGGGTGGAGTCTTGACTCGCTCACGAATTGGATTTAAGCTAGGTAAAGCTGTGCAGACTCATCAGTCTCATTCTCTTTTCCAGACCCATTGAAGTTTGTGTCAGGACAAAAGTCAAAGGCCCAAGATGCAGGGGGTAGCCTGCCATAGATATCAGTAGCCTGAAGACATAGCCTAGCACTACTATCTATGGGTCATACTTTTTTTTTTTTTTTTGCTTTTTGGAGGGGGGGAGTGGAGGGCAATTGGAGTTAAGTGATTGCTTCAGGTCACATGGCTAGTAAGTGTTGAACTCAGGTCCTCCTGACTCCAGGGCTGGTGCTCCATTCACTGTGCTTCCTAGTCACCCCCATGGGTCATATTTTCAAAGCTTATTACAGGATCCTCTGCTTGTGTCTTTCCCTCTGCTTTACAGCATCCCCTCTCTCTAAATTTCAGGTTTCAGGTTTCTTAATCCTCTTCCCAACCTTTCTTTATCCGTTAAAAAGTAACCAGATTAGCTGATTTGCAATTGTGACATGCCTTCTTTCCTCCTCTTTCCAGCTGTTCCCTCCTCGTGCCTTACTCCACTATGCACATTTGTACTTCTATCTGTGATGTTCCTTAAGGAGCACTTTTGTTGTTGTTTGACACATTTCAGTTGTGTCTGACTCTTAAGGATCCCATTGGGGGGTTTTCTTGACAAAGCTACTGGAGTGGTTTGTCATTGCCTTCTCCAGCTCATTTTACAGAGGAGGGACTGAGATAAACAGGGTTAAGTGACTTGCCAGGACCACATAACTAGTAAGTCTGAGGCCAGATTTTAACTCAGGAAGATGAGTCTTTTGGAGTTCAGCCTGGCACTCTATCCACTGTGCCACCTAGCTGCCCTTAAAGAGCACTACACAACTTAGAGTGGGATGCTTGGCCACAGCATGGTTATTTCCCAAGGGAATGAATGAAGGCCTTTCAGTCACAATGACATCTAGATGGAGGAGATTTTGGGGGACAGAGGAACTTCTCTGCTCCTTTCAAAACATACCAGATAGACAGCTGCTCACTCAGCTTACAAACTTGGCTCTCAGCTGCCCTTTACAATTTCTCTATTTTATACTCCCCTGGGTAGAATTTTCTTGTGCTTTTCTCACAGATATAGTGATAATATCTATCTTAAATATTTTTATTGAAACCTATTTTGAACAAGCAAGAGTAATGCATCCTTTATGATATAATCACTTGGGTTAAACAATAATCATTACTAGGTATGTGAACCATTGAAAGAATGGGTTAACATGTTCTCTAAGCTCAGTTTAACTTTGGTTACAGTCAGAATGTCATATATTATTAGGTACTCCCCACAAACATCCAAATGCTAATCTTCCCTCCTCTCATGACCTTTTCATGATCTGCTACCCAGCAGTCCTATGGCTTTTTCACATCTGCCCACTGGTCATCATTAACAGAAGAATCTGACTTTGGAGATATCTATACTAAGAGGCTCTAAAGTCCCTTTTTCTTCTTGCTGCAATTGAGAAGTCATCCAATATTTTTTCTCTCTTGCATTCTTTGTCTCTTTTAGCATATTTCCAGACCCATATCCCTGTATTATGGATCAAAGGTCCAATTTCTTTGGCTAAAGTGGTTCTCTAGACAATTAGTCAGCACTACTTATCTGTAAGCACACAGATCTCAGTAACACATACTGCTTATCTATTGCTTTTGTTCAATGTTTCCCAATCAAGACATTACCCTCATACCCATTGAGGTTGCAAAAAATACTTCCATATTCAATAGGTCCTCTCCAAATTACACTTAACACTTTCTCTCTCCCTTCCCATCCATCCTATATACTACTACAAAATTAATATTTCTGCAATTCTGAGTTCATCATGTTACTTTTCTTCAGTAGTTCTTCATTGATTACATGACAAAATCCAAGTTTCTCTATTAGACATTCAAGATCCTCATCTGGCTCTTATTCCACTATATCTTCCACCATCCCCCAGCTCTGATCTTGCCATGGAAATCTCTTAATTTTACCCCCAAATTATATACTTTGCTCACCTGGAATACCCTTCTATCTCCTGTTCAGATCACTTTCACCCTTGAGGTTTATCTTAAATCTCACTCCCTCCAGGAGACCTTCCCACACTGATTTAGACTGTTTTTCTCCTTTGAATTTGCCAGTCCCTCCAAGAGGGGTCCTTATTGATAGTTAGCCTGGCATTCTTTCTTAATTCAATGAATGAATTGGTAGATAGATGAATAAGTATTTTTAGAAATTAAACCTATAACCAAATCCTGCAATTTTTACTATGATATGTTACCATTGCTAATGTTTTGTAGTTGTTTTCATGGTTATACAGATACACATTATAGCCTCATTTCCCTGTAAACTCCTGTAAATTCCTTAAGGTCAGTAATCATATATTTCACACTTTTCTATATGTTGTGCCTTTCCTTGGAGAGCATGGTGAATGATGTTATTGTTCTTTTATAGTCCCCTAGTTCCATAATTAGAAGCAGCTGGTGGTTCAGTGGCTAGAGCACTGGGTCTGGAATCAAGAAGACCTGAGTTCAAATTCAGTATTAGATACTGCCAAGATGTATGACCCTGAGCAAGTCACTTAACCTTTGATTGCCTGACAAAATGGATCCACTGGATCCATTGGAGAAGGAAATGGCTAACCACTCCAGGATCTTTGCCAAGAAAACCCCAAATGACATCACAAAGGCTTGGACACAACTGCAGATGATTAAACAACAACAACAAAATTACATAATTGGAGAAATAGGAACGTTGAACCCAACAAAACAAAATGACAGCAGAGATAGAGAATTAAAACTGAAAAAAAAAAGTCAGAAATAAAGGAGTGTGAGAAAATAAGAAGAATGAGAAATAGGAAATCAATTCACTGGTGAATGACATATAGTCTTCAAGCCTGAATAATTATTATACTTGCTGTTGCCTTTGGCACAGATAGGGAAAAGGCCTGCTTTGGTTCTTCTCCAAGGAGAGGGGACCCAAGATTAATTTTCAGTCTAGGGAAAGGGTCAGATCACAAAACCAAGAAACAAAAATAACACAAAACAATATCAGGCTGTTGTCTACATGGAGAAATTAGTCTATTTTTGGAGATGGAGGAGGGAAAATGCTGCACTCATGAAAGGAGTGGACTGTCTCTGCTGAAGATCAGCTTAACTTAAATTAACAAAAGGAATGGGGAGATAATCCTGAAATTTTGCCTAGAATTTAAATTCATCGACTACCACACAGTTATCAACTGCTATAAAGTGTAGAGGGGTAGGAGCCTTGGGGAAGAGCACCAAGTTTGAAATCACTGATGGGAATCCTGCACTAAGCAGTTATTTGGAAGGAGCTGGTTGATTATTCCCTTGTAGGGATTATGGCAGAATTGTCCAATGCCAGGGTTGGATTTTCTTTCAACTACATTGTTCCGTGCTATTATTAAACCACGCATGCTCAACAATGGCTAATTCCCTTCCCTATAGGATGACCTAGCATGTTCAATTCACCATGTTAGCCTGAGATATAGGACATTAGTAAGGCCTAGTGCATTGTCTTGTCCTCACTGAAGAAAAATTGCCTGAGGAGAGGTAAGCTTGCACTGACTAGTCATCGTCTTTGGTTCAGGCCTTGAAACAATGAATCAGGTTCAGTACTCAAAATGCCTGAAGGGAAATGTTGTAAAAATGTGTGGTAAAAATGGAGATAAATAATTTTCCTAAAAATTAATTAATTTCTCTCTTTCAACTTAGCCTTGGTTCTACATTCTTGATGGATTATGGTGCAAACAATATACACAATGTTCCATTAGTATATTTCACTTTTATACCAAGTCTCACAATTTACTGGTGTTATTTAGGGTAATGTACTGCTATTTGGCATATTTATATCCTTCTCATTTATTATTAAAAGCAATGTAATGTTTAGGTATTGAGGATCAATAAGGCCTCCATAATGTTTATACTGTCATATCTTTTATTGCGGGCTCAAAGTGTTTTTCAGGTTTACTTTATAGGTGCTTTTTTGAAGGCATTTTTATGGCTTTTTCTCTATCTTGTGCAAAAGCTGGTTTGTTGATATTCCTTGACAACAATGACAGGAATGTAACTGGGGTCAAGATAAGGCACTAAAGCAAACTTTAAGTTAAAAACAAAACAACAGCTTAGCATTGATATTGTCATTAGTGAAATGATTGTTAGTTTCCATCTAGGTTATCTCAAATAGATACCACTGTAAACTTTGGTTTTTTTACTTTCGTTTTTCCAAGACAGAAGGCCTGCAGCAGATCTGTTTAGGCATGTTTCAATGAAAAGAATTCCTCTGGAAATGTTACTTCTTGTTGATAATGTCCAATAGTCCTAGGATACTGCAAATAACAGACAGGCTTCTGAATTAAATATTTAGGACAGCATAGTAAGTATCATTGGATCTAATCCTCTGACAAATCTGAGTTATGACCCAAGACAGCTAGCCAGGGCTCACTGTAAACTTTTCTCTGAATACATTAGTCCTGTGTCTTCCTGTGGCCAAGAAGGCCAAAAATACGTTGGACACAGGCAAGAGGAATACTGCCAAGGAAACAGGGAGCATCAACTCAATCACATATTGTACAGCTGGAATGCAACATGAACAAATTAAAAAATATGTAAGAAAACTGGAAGTTCAAAGACAAGCAACTGACACAATTGAAGGGCTAGAGTCTCTTCTCTTTTTTTTTTTGCTTTTTTGGGGGGGAGGGGCAATTGTGGTTAAGTGACTTGTCCAAGGTCACACTGCTAGTTTTGTGTGTGTGGGTGGTGTTTTTTTGGTATGTGTGTTAAGTGTCTGAGGCTGGATTTGAATTCAGGTCCTCCTGACTCCAGGGCCAGTGCTCTATTCACTACATCACCTAGCCTCCCCGAGTCTCTCTTTAAAAAAATAAATAAAGTTGCAGTGGAATGTGATTAAAGTTTTACACAATGACAGAGGGAATACTTGCAATGAACCTGGCCTTTGTTCACTCATTCTTAGCAGACCAAAAGCTCTAACAAATATCCCTAGTGTTTGTTTAGGTTCTTTCAGATGAAATGCACTTTTTGTGTAATAGGTGGTAAGTGCACACAACAGTACACCAAGCAGTCAGAACTGTGACGTTCTGTAGGAGTGGGCAAAGGGGCAAAAGGGCGGGGATTGGCAATAATCCACCACAGTCAAGTTCAGGACCCTTCTCTTGGTAGACTGCATTGATCTCGTGCAGATGATCTCCTTTCCTGTAATGTTAATGGGATATAAGATCTTCCCCATCCATTAATAGGCCTCATTTGGAGCCCAACAAGTAAAGCCTGATTAGGGGAGGCTTGTTTTTAGGAAGACCTATACCTTTTGTTACATTATAATTAAGCAATGGGTCATGAAGGTTGTGATGCCCTCTGACCCTAAAGAAATATATACATACTCTGAGGTTAGCATTTTGCTTTGGGGCTCTCTTGTTGGAAGAGAGTTCCTTTGATTTGGTCAGGTGATACACTGGGTAGCTGTCAAGGAACTCCTTCAGCTTTGAAAACCCAGATGTTGGTGCTTCTCTCTCTGGTAACTATATATGTATATAATGGTTAGATAGCAGGATCTGTCTATTGATTTGTAATGTATGTATTATATGGTCAGAGAAGCCCTGTCTGTTGGCCTTTATGCTATTATTTCTACTTGTAATTTCTGTTTGTATTTTCTCTGAAGTTCAGGGTGCCAACTTTCTCTCCCGCCCCCCAAATAAGTAAATAATATACATGTCTCATTAAAATAAGATTGTTGTTTTTGAGTTGCTTTCCTTTAGAAAAGCAGATCAAAGAACCTGTGCTAGCAATCCTCCTTTGTGCTGGTGTTACTAGTTTTGCAACCCCACAGCAACTGTAAGGAGCATTGTTGTTACACTCCTACATACTTTAAGGCACTAGGGCAGGTCAGTAAAGGAACAGGAGCATTTACAGTGTGTGACACTAAGACAAAGGAGGGCTCAGAGACAAAGGGATGGCAAATTAGAAGACTAGCATGGGGAGAAGGGATTTCCCTTGATGTCCTGTGGTCCCAGTGTCAAAATCCTATCACCCCACCCTAGTTATGGATTCAACAAATTAATAACATTGAGTATTTGTTTTGTGCTTGGATGGATGATAGCTATATAACCACTAAAACTCAGGTTTCCAGTTTGTAATGTTAATGGGATATAAGGCCCATTAACAGGACTCACTTGGAGCCCATTAAGGGAAACTTGTTTGGGGGAGGCTTGCTTGTAGGAAGGCTTTCACACCTTTTGCTAATTTCTAATTAGGCACTGAGTCAGGAGGGTTGTGATGCCTTCTGGCTGTGAGGAGTGTATACATAGTCTTGTATATTTACTCTGAGTTGGTATTTTGCTTTGGGGGCTTGTTTATGAGAAGGATCTTGTGATTCCCTGGTAGAGATTCTGAGTGGCTATATATTCAGAGTAACCCATCTGCTCAGATTTAAAGGCTCTCTCAAAGTGTACAGTTGATTCAGGCAGTCAGAGCCCCCCCTGTCTGTTGGGCTTTATTTCTCTGCTTGTATTTTCTGTTTGTACTTACTCCGAAATTCAGGGTACTGACTTTTCCTCAGAACTAGTGAATGATAAAGATAATTGACCCCTTAAACATCTATCTTTCCTAGGAAAGCAGATCTAAGAACCTGTGCTAGCAGCCATCCTGGGTATGCCAGTATGGTTACTGCTACACAGTTAAGCCTGGAATATTTTGAAAGAGAATCTCTTAATTGGTAGAGAGAATGTTAATGCAACTCTGAGACTTTGGGGATTTTCTCCTTGGGTGAGAATGAGTCTTCTCTTTCAAAAGAGGGAGAATGGAAATCAGAGGCATGTTAAGGAGTCAGCTTCCCCTACTTGTCTACAAAGATCTTTCTCTTTTTCCTCTCTGAAGTTATTCCTAAAGAGATCTAGAGCCACAGGTGTTTCTGTCTTGAAAGATCTTATGTCAACTCTACCCCTCACACAGCGAGGGTTGTAGTTATTGCAAAGACAACTTAAGAGCATTAAGGCTACTTTTTTTGAAGTTGAGAAAACAGAAGACAGCTACGTTTGAAAACCCCTATTTTTAGGTCCCATTACACTCTCCATTTATTTAAGGAATTTTCCTTCAAGGTCCAGGTGAAGCCCAGCTTACATTCATCTCCTCCTTCTATACACTATTTAAATAGTAGCCTAAAGCTTTCATTAAATGTGCTTTTAACTCTCTAACTAGATTATAGGTTTCTAGAGGGTAGATGGGTTTATCCTTTTGTTTGGGGTTTAATATGATTCTGAATAGAATAAGTGCTCAATAAATACTTATTGGTTGATCAACTGATAAGTATGGAAGAGTAAGTATTGCTATTTCTTTAATTTACTTTTATTTCAGTGCCAAAGATGAGTTATTCAGCCACAAAGATTGTTGATTTTATGAATCCTTTCTGACACATTTGTTAAAGATGAATCTCCAGATGTGATTGTAATGTAAAGACTGGAAACTTTTAGCAAAATACTTAGGAATCATGATTTTTACATATATATATATATATATATATAGTTGTATATACATATATGAGTTCATTATTTTTTTCAAATTTTTTTTTCCATTTTTGAAAATTCTTTTCTCCTATCCTGACATATGGCATGATTTTACTTTTTTGAGTCAGTGGGATTGAATGGAGCCTGACTTCATCCATAAGAAGAAACATTCTCTTTTTATTTCTATCTTCTTATATTGTACACCAATTATTAGATTTCAGAATTAGATGAACATATATAGGTATGTGGTGCTTGACTTGAATCATGAAGGAAGTCAGGGATTCTAAGAGGAGAAGGGAGGAGGAAGTACATTCCAGGAATGTGGAATAACCAATGGAAAGTCATGGGAATGGGAGATGGAGTGAAGGCTAACATCAAGAAGACGAGTGAGCCACATTGTGAAGAGATTTAAATGCCAGACAGAAGAGTTTATATCGAATCATAGAAGTAGTGGGGGAGTCCCTGGGGTTTTCTGAGTAGGAAGTGATATGGCCAGAACTGAGCTTTGGGAAAATCACTTTAGCAGCTGTGGGGAAGATGAATTAGATTGACGAGAGAATTGAGGCAAGTAGACCAATTAGGAGGCTATTATAATAATATTGGTGATGAGGGCCCAAACTAAGGTTGTGGCTGTGAGAACAAATGCCTACTGTGTACTGACCACTGTGCTATAAGCAATGGGGATATAAAGAAAGACCAAAGACAATCTCTGCCATCAAGGAGCTCTGTCTAATAGGTGAGACAATATGAAAATGATTATGTACAAGCAAGCTATATGCAGGATAAGATGTAAATAGTCAACAGAGGAAAGTCATTGACATTAAAGGAGATTAGAAAAAAGCTTCTATAGAAGTTGGGATTTTAGCTGGGAAGTGAGAGGAACTGGGGGGGGGGGGGAGAGGTGAGAAAGGAGAATAGTCTAGGTAGGGGAAAAATCAATGAAAAAGTCTGAAGTCCAGAGGTGAAATGCCCTGTTCAAGGAAAAGCAAGGAAGACAGTGTCTCTGGATTACAGAGTACATGGTGGAGTAAAGTGTAATAAAGCTGGAAAATAAGAAGAAACTAGTTGGTAAAGGGTTTAAAAAGTCAGAAAATTTTATAGTTAATCCTGGAAGTGATAGGGAGCCCCTGGAGTTTATTGAATGAGGGTGGGGAGAGTGACATGGTCAGAACTTGCTTTAAGGAGATCAGTTTGATAGTTATGTGGAAAACAGAATGGAATAGAAAGAGGCTTGTGACAGACCAAGGAGTGAGGTAATGAGGGTCTTTATCAGGGTAATGTTGGAGGACAGAAGGGGGCATAATGAAAAATGTTATGAAAGTAAAATCAACATAATTTGGCAACCAATTGTATATGGAGAGTGAGTGAGGAATTGAGTATAACACCAGATTGTGAGCCTAGGTGATAAGAAGGATGGTAGTGTCCTCAACAGTAATAAGGCAGTCTGGAAAAGAGGAAAGTTTGGAGCATGGAAGATAATACAGTTTTGGCTATGTTGAGTTTAAGATGTCTATGGGACATCCAGTTTGAGATGTCCGATAGGTAATTAGATATGTGAGGCTGGAGTTCAGCAGAAAAGTTAGAGCTGAATAACTCATTCAATTTACCAAAATTGAGAATAATCATCATAGAGATGAAAATTGAAACTATGGGACCTGATAAGATCACCAAGTAAAATAGTATAGAGTACAGAGCTTAGGGAATCACTCACTTTTAGTGGTCATGACCCAGCAAAGGGGACTGAGAAGGAGCAGTCAGACAAGAAGGAGAACAAGCATAAAACAAGGTTATAGAAATCTTGAGAGAAGAGAATTTCAAGAAGAGAGTGACTGATAGCATTAAAGGCTGCAGAGAGGTCAAGAAGTGTAATGAGTGAAAAAACACCATTTGATTTGGTAATTAAGAAGTTATTGGTAACCTTGGAGAGAGCGGTTTCAGTTGAACAATGAAGTAGAAAACAAATATTAACTGTACAGTTTAAAAAGAGAGTGAGAGGAAAGGTAGAAGAGGAATCCATTATAGAGAGCTTCCTCTAGGAGTTTAACACAAAAGGGAGCAGAGATATGCAGGATGATAGACAGTAGAGATGGACAGTTCAAGTGAGATCGAGACATGTTTGTAGCTAGTGAAGAAGTAACCAATAGACAAGAAGATAATGAAAATAAGGCAGAAAGGATGGAGGAGGAAACCTGCTGGGGAAGATACAGTAATCATGTGATCACTTGAGCATGTAGAGGGGTTTGCCTTGGTTAAGAAGTGACCCACCTCTTCATGTGAGACAGGTGAAGGAGGAGATGATGGCAGAAGGCTTCTGGGTAATATGAGAGAAGACGGAGGGGAGAAGAGGGAGCTCTTCTCAAATGGCCTCAATTTTCTTTTTCAATAAAATATGATCCAAAGTTCTCAGCTGAGAAGTAAGGAAGGGAAGCCTGGGGAACTTTGAGAAGGAATTAAAAGATTTAATAGTGTTCCTATGGAGTGAGTTAATTAGGGAAATTTAATAGGACATTTGTTCGAGATATACAGATAGGAAGGACCAGATTTGACAACTGGTTGGATAGGTAGGACAAGTGAAAGGTTGAGGAAGACAATGAAATTACAAATTTTGAAAGTAAGGAGAGTAGTGACCTCAACAGAAATAGAATGGTGATTATAAAAAAGGTTTTGAAGAGAAGATTAGGTTTCCTTTTGGTTCTATTGAGTTTGTGATGTGTACTGTATATCCAGATTGAAATGACCAAGTAAACGCCAAAGGCAGGATTTTGACTCAGGTACTCTAACATCAAATTCACTGACCTTTCTACTGCCCCAATTTGCCTTTCTCCTATTCCTCAGTGATTGCATTTCTTCATGTAACCCATTTCTCCAGTGATTAATTTTCCTTTCTTATCCCTCAGTTTCCTGAATGACAGCATTTTGCTTGGCACCTCACTTGTTGGGTTTCACAGGATAAGAAAAACACAAAATTTCAGAGTTGTTGGAAGGGATCTTAGTGGACATAGTCCAACCATACCAGCAAAAGAAACCTCACTGCACCACATATAATAAATACTCAGTCTACACTGAAAGACCTTCAGTGAAGGGGAGGTCACTGATTTCCTCAGAGTTTCATGCTCTTAGGAACTTGCCTGCTTATCCATCCTTGTCAATATCATATTATCAAATGACATCCCATTACCTCCTACATATCTGGAAAATAGAGCAAAGTTAGCTCTGACCCCCAGCACACACTCTTTCCCCAAGTTTTATAGGCCAAAACAGTAATATCAAGAAAATCCTTACTTCTCCCTAAAGTCACATAACTGGGTTGTAGTGATAGTTTTCTGTTTGATAAGAAGACAGGTAGCCCTTGATTGAGATCTGACCTCAGAATTTGAAATACAGAGGGGAGCTATGATATCTTCTCTAATTTTTAGTGATGAGATAAGCAGGGACTAAAGAGTCTAGTATGTATCCTCACTAAAAGTGTAATAATGAGGTTTAAACCTCATAGGTCCCCTTCAGTTGCTTCTTCACTTAATCTCCCTAGGTCTTATTGTCTCATCTGTAATATAAGGGGGTAACATGGCCTGCAACAATTCTTGTAGCTCAAAATCCATGATCCAATGAATGCAGATGTTTTTAGAAACCTTTTATAAATAGGGCATCAAAGATGTAAAATAGATGAAGGTCACTTTTGAGCATTTTTCAGAAGATGACTGCCAACTTGTGGGCAGTCTTTGGTTCTTTTATTAAAAAATACTGTACTTAAATCCTGTTAGAAACCACTGAGATCAAAACGGTTGTCAACACAAACAAGCAGGCAGTGTTCTTGGAAAGAAGCAGTATGAGCCCACATGAAAGAAAACTATGCCCTTTACAACTATGCTCCTTTTTGTACCTTTTTTTCCCTAGAGGATGTGTGCTTCCAAATTTCCTATGAATGAATTTCTTTCCTGAAGCACAGAAGGAAGACAAATTAGAATATTTACTATAATTCAGTCTACTTCAACTATTTTTAAAGTGGAATCAAGGATTTGTTTTATTAAAGTAAGGATTTAGAGAATAATGAGCCAGGCTCTTCAAATAATTTTTTTTATCAAGGAAGGATAAAAATTAAAAAATTTTTAATATGTATATAAAATTATATATATTTTATTATATATAAATTTATAAATTATATATATTTATATATATATATAATTATATATATAATTTATTTAATATAAAAATTTATAGATGCTATAATTCAGTTTACTTCAACTATTTTTAAAGTGGAATCAAGGATTTTTTTTACTAAAGTAAGGATTTAAAAAAAAATGGGCCAGGCCTTTTAAATCTTTTTTTTTTTTTATCAAGGAAGGATTTTTAAAACCAGTGCTTAATGAAAATTTAAATAAAAAAATTTTTAAAAGGAAAATTTGTTATTTGTTAAAGGCAAGCTTGAATGAGGCCTGTCCCTAATAGTTCATATTCAATGTTGAAATGAAATGAGGTACCTACTGGTAGGTAATCTGATAGCTAACAAAATGAGGTTTACTTAGTCATAGCATAGAAAGGACATTCAACAAGGCTATTCCAGCACTTAGCAAGGGTAGACATAGTCTTGTCTGGTCTGCAGAGGCAGGGCAATTTCCAGAATCTTTAGAAATTGGACAATTCTGAAGAGCCCAGACTCCAAGTGGATGGACCTTTGTCTGTCTTTAGGCAACCAGGAAACCATGTTAAAATATGCAGAGGCTATCTGGAAGCTACATTAGTCAGGTGTAGCTTGAGCCTTGACTAGGCCAATAAACTCCTATGGACAGCTTTGTCACTTTTCAGGGAATAAGGGCTGAGGGAGGTGGGGTAAGAAGGGGAAACTGATCCTATCATGCCATCATTCAAAGAAAATCATCATAAAAATTCCTTTTACAATAAATGTACAAACATGTATCTCTTGGATTAGAGTTCTATTGCTTCAAGGACTCATCTAATCAAGTACCTTCATGATGAGGAAATTGAGATCCACCCAAGTTAAGTAGCAAATGGTAGAGGCAAAACTTTGCTTTTGTAGGTTTCTTGGTTCCATAGTCCATATATCAATCAATAAAATTTATTAAGGGCCTATTATGTGCCAGGCACTGTGCTAAGCACTGGGGAGATAAAAAGAGGCAAAAGACAGTCCCTGCCCTCAAGGAGCTTACAGTCTAATCAGGGAGACAACACGCAAAGAAATATATACAAATCAAGGATAAATAAGAGATAATTAACAGAGGGAAGGCGTTGGGGTTGGAAAAGGCTTCCTGAAAATTGTGGGATTTCAGGTGGAACTTAGAGGAAACCAGGGAAGTCAGTAGTCATAGCAGAGGAGGGAGAGCATTGTAGGCCTGGGGGACAGCCAGAGCAAATGCTAGAAGGGGAGAGATGGAGTATGTTGTTCATGGAACATCCAGGAGGCCGGGGTTGCTAGAATGAGGAGTACATGTTAGGGAGCATGTTGTAAGAAGACTGGAAAGGTTGGAGGGGACCAGGTTATGAAGGGCTTTGAAGGCCAAACAGAGCATTTTGTATTTGATCCTAGCAATTGAGAGCACTGGAGTTTATTCAGTAGAGTAGTGACATGATCAGACCTGAGTTTTAGGAAAGTCTTGTTAGTGGCTGAATGGAAGATGGATTGGAATGGGGAGAGACCATATGTTTGCAAGTGATCTGAAAGTTTATTGGTAATCTGAGGCCCTGCCAAAGGGGGAAGGGGCTGATCACATGGATCCTTGACACAAGAAATAGGGGGTATTCATTAAGCCTGAGTCATCCTTTCCAGACACTGAACTTTTTACATAATGAAGTTTGTAGAAAGGGCGTCTTAGTTGGCGACAGAGTCCAGAACAAAGCAGTAGCAGCAGCCAAGCGATTAATTTTGTGGAAGGGGAAAAAAGAAAGTACTTTTCCCTCAGCATTTCAAGCAGGCACTTTTGACCTCTAGAAAATGAATAGTAGAATGAAGCTCATTAGTCTATTATTTGTACATTTTCTTCTGATCATTCCTTTGGTAGAAAAGTACAAATTTTTTTTCTTCTTTAGATTCTAGGTAGTTTAGTATTATAATGTAAAGAGTCCTGGATTTAACCAGAGAAGTTACTAGCTACCAGTGTAACCTCCCCAAATCACTTTCCCTTTGTTCTCATCTGTAAAATTAGGGGGTTGGACAAGGTGATCTTTAAGGTCCTGCCTAGCGCTAACAGTCTATGGTCTTGATATCACAAAGTAAACCATATTTTTTATTCTTTTTTTTTCTCTTGAACTACAGCATAGAAAAAATAAATCACATAAACAGCAATTTTTACATTTTATAGATGTCTGATAAATGACTACTGAATGAATTAGTGACTGGACCTGTGATTTCAAGCAATTTATGGAACTTCCAGAAGAGGAAATTCTTTCCACTAATGCATATCAGCTACTGCTCTGCACCTTATAGTCTTAAAGAGTTGCCTGCAGCAGTGAGCAGTTGGTTAAGTGACTAACCCAGGGTTATAACAGCCTATATATGAGTCAGAAACACACCTGAAACCTGGTCTCCTGCCTTCAATGCCAATTCTTCTACTTCTCTATTCACCGTGCCATACTGATTGCCAAGCTTACACACTAACAATATATCAGATTTAGAATTGTCTATATTTTCCTCACAAGTATGCAAAAGATAGCAAGGACTCATAGGGACACCAGAACATACAAGAGAGCCCTCCTCTATCCACGAATACCCCTTCTTACAGGGAAAGTTCACCATTCTTAGCTTGGGGGATAGATGATTACAAAGTTACTCTCTGTCCTTGAGGAATTGCCTTTATTTCATAGGTTTACTTCAGAGACTACCACTTTAGCCATCTGTCCTGTCTTTCCCATATCAAGTTGTCTGAATCCATAGATCATGTCAAATCAAATGTACAAACCCAGTATGTCAGACACCTACTGGGAATTAAATAAATTAAAAATGAAGGAAGGAAGCATAAACCTAGAGTCTGAAGTAAAGTTTACCAAAAATTTAGAATATGTGTAGGCTTTGTTCTCTTTAGGGGCCAACAGGGGGATCTGCTGAGAAATGGATGCTCTTGGGATAAAAAGGCTCTGGACAGTGACTTTTTGCAACTCAGCCCTGGGGCACTTATTACTTAAGGGGAAAAAAATCATTAAAAAATAAGGCAAAACAGATTTTTGCAGCAATATCCTGTATTTCATTACCCTTTCATTTATGCAACATGAGAACGGAAACCACAATGTAAATACAGTGCTCTGGGGAGGCCATATCACAGTTTCTAGGCACATTGAGACAGATTTGTTGTGAGTAGGAATGGCCAAGTTTATATTAAAACTTGCTCTTAAATGATGGGTCCTCCACATCTATAAAGGATGTTCCTCATTGTCTTTGAAAACGGTAGCTTGCAAATTGGCAAAGATGATGACAAAAAAAAAAAAAGAAAATGGTGAAGGGAGTGTGGAATGAAAGGTATACATACAATGGAGTTTTGAACTGGTACAGAAAATCTGAAAGAAAATTTAAAATTGCATAAAAACAAACCCAAACAAACAACTGATTAAAATGTTCATAATCTGGGGAGGCAAGGTGGTGCAGGGAATAGAGCACCAGCCCTGGAGTCAGGAGTTCCTGACTTCAAATCCGGCCTCAGACACTTAACACACACACACACACACACACACACACACACACACACACAAACCTAGCCATGCCACCTTGAGCAAGATGCTTAACCCCAACTGCTCTCCAAAAAGCAAAAAAAAAAAGTTCATAATCTTTGACTCAGAGATCCCAATGCCCGTACCTCAAGTGAAAGAAAAATTCTAAATCTACCAGAATATTCATAGTAGCACTTTTTGTGGCAGCAATGATTATAAACAAAGCCCATTCATTGGAGAATGGCTATGTGAACTGTAGTACGTGAATAATATGGAACATTACTGTGCCACAAGAAAAAGGAAATATGAAGAATTCATAGAAGTAAGAGAAGACTTATAGGATCTGATGTAGACTGAAGTACACAGAATCAGGAGAGGAATATGCACTATGTCTACAGCAACATAAATGTAAAGAACAGCAACAAAACGAAGTCAAATGCTGCATAATTAAAATGACCAAGTCTGGCCCCAGAGAAGAGGAGAGATTGTCCTTTCTTTGAAAAGGTGGAGGATTAAAGTGCGAATATTTTGTCATATGTCATATGCATATGTTGTCATACATGATTGATATGAGAGGTTTTTTTGCTGAACTGTTTATTTCTTTTTCTTTTTATTATTTGTCATACAAGCTGGTTGGAGGAGTAGGGGAAGAATATATACACAAATGAAAATGATATAAAAACAAAAGATATCAACAAAAATTTTTAAATGGTGGCTCATCCAACATTTTCTGCTTACAAAGCTTTTAAAAGGGAGCAGCTAGGTGGTGCAGTGAATAGAGCACTGGCCCTGGAGTCAGGAGGACCTGAGTTCAAATTCAGCCTCAGAAACTCAACATTTACTAGCTATGTGACCTTGAGCAAGTCACTTACCCCCAATTGCCCTGCCTCCCCCCCTCCAAAAAGATTTTTAAAAAGCATAAAAAATGTTTTAAAAAGCTTTTAAAAAGAAGGCACTTTGTCTAGATATGTCACTTTTGCTAGGAATTAGCACAGACAGATGGTCTATAAAGTCACTTCTGGTATTTAGCTTCATTAATGAACACATTTCTATTGTTTGCTATTTTTTTCTGATGCAAAAAATCAAGAACAAAAATGCAGAACTCCCTTACCTGTGTCTGCTTGGGACCAATGTCCATTTTCCGAAGTAAACTATTTAAAAAATCTATAACACTTGTCCAGGGGTAGATACTGTTAGAACCATCCAGCACTATGACAATGTCCAGTTGGGTATTGCATCCTACAATACAAAGAGGCAAATTGGTAACCATGGACTTTGTAGTTACCCTCTTTTTGAAGACAATTGAAATGCCTTCTGAAAGGCTCATTAAAAAATCAGTTCTTAACCATGATGAAATATTGGTAGAAATCAATAAAATTACTTTTGGTATATCATCAGTGAGAAACATTTCTCCTCAACTTCTCCTCATGTGGTAGAACTGCTCTCACTGAAAACTCTTCAATGAGTATTTTAAAGGACAGTTGTTAATTTTTTTTTCTTTGTGTCTCTGAATACATGACTTCTTTATCTAAAGAGATAAAGAAGTTGTTGGAATAAAAGTGACTTGATATTTTTCCAATGGGGTGCTTCATGCATTTTCTAAAAATTGTTTACACTAAGATCAATTCTCCAAATAGCACCAACTTTGGTTTGGTTTTATACCAGCAAAGCAAACATTGACCTAAATTGGAAATGCTGGTAGCTGAGATAAATGCTTCATGCTTTTGGCATGCCTCCGTGTATATATTTCCTCATTCGCTGCTGACTACTTTTCAAACACACAAAAATATTCCAAGGGTATGCATACCTTGAACAGATGGTGCAATGGAGTTCACAACCTGAAATCTGGAATCAACATCTGAACAGATACCAGTTGTATAATGTGAATGTCCACATCTGTAAGCATACAAAGGCCCACAAGCCTTGAAAAGAAAGAAAGAATTAAAAACCCTGAAGTTTTACAATGATAACTTTCCTAGAGTCATTAAAAAATATTGCTTTCTTTTCTTACCAGAAACCCGCCTTTTGGGTTAGTGACTAAAGTGGATCCAAACGTCATATTCTCCTTTACTTCTGTGACATTGGGAATTGATGTATAAACTAAAAATAGAAGAAAAATGTAAATTGGTAGAAACAGAATGTGATGTCTATAAGTCAAAATGTTCTAGTCCTTTCATGGAGGGTTTCGGGCGGAAGTGGCGCAACCAAGTAATCTTCAAATTACTATCAGGAATAAAATGAAGCAGTTAAAGTTGAAAAACTGGCTTAGGTCCCAGAATCTTTGTCTGGGTCACTGTTGCAAATATTTTTACTGAACTGAAAAAAAAAAAAGTACAGAAATGGCAAGGCAATGGGAGTGTGGGACTGCTGCCTCTCACACAGTTTTGCTAATAGAAACAGATACAGATTTGGCTTCACATGAAATTTTTATGTATATAAATGATGTAACTTTGTATGCTTCACTACATGTTCAGGAATGTGTTAAAAATTTCTAACAAGATATGTGCTAAAATTGGGTGGGAAACCAGAATGGGAAACTCAAATGCAAATTCTTTATCTCTGTGTCAATATCCTGGTGAATACAGTTGGGTTTACTAAGAAAAATGTGGGATAGGATTAGAGCAGTAGGCCTGAAATTCTAGTGAAAGAAGAACAGTGATTAGGACATATTTGATATAAGTATTTTGGTCTCAAACTGGTTCCAGAATATCAGACCACTTAGGACTGGACTAACTGCCATAAGAGCAGAGACAAACCTTTCTCTGGGCATGAATTACACCAGTTCCTATCATGGCAATAATTGGGTGAGCAGGATTTGGAAGCAGATGCTGCTGCTACCCAGTTAGTCTGTACATCTCTCGAGGGGAGATGGGGCATTGTTGTTGTCAGCTGTCAGCCTGACATTCTTTCAGTGCTCTGATATCCCAACAAGAGGTTTGGATTCCTGGATGGTTTGTTTCTTAACTTAGGAAACCTAGATGCTTTCCTGATTCAAGGGGTTAGGTTTCCCCTGAGATTGTTCTAAACAACTGGTCTGTTTTGGCCTTCACTTAGTCCTGGAATGGCCCTGAACTCCCAGAGATCCTTTGGCTTGGGGATGACCCAGGGTCAGACAAAATCCCATGGGACCATGTCACACTGGAGACAGTTACTCTTGGCCCTTCTCACTACTAGGGAAAAGTAGCATTTTTTTATTGTGCTTGTTGCGTCATTGAATAATTCCAACTTGATGTTCCATTTCCCTAGGGTTTCAGAGGAAATGCTATTTGGAGACTTCTTCAAACCTCAGTGAACCAAGGGATTCTATTTCAGTGTCTGTAGTGCATCTCTTTTTAGTAGCTGTCGGTAAGCCTTATTCTCATGTTTAGTACATGTTCTGATACTGCTCGAAATTTCTGAACTACAAAGATGCATATATATATATATAATATACATGTCAATGTATATGCGTGTGTGTCTGTGAGAGTCAGTAAGTGTTAAGTACCTACTATGTGCCATGCACTGTGCTAAGTGATGAGAATATAAAAATAGACAAAAAGCCAGTCCCTACTCTCAAGGAGCTCACAGGGCAAAGGAGGAGACAACGTGAAAAACAACTATGTAAAAATAAGATATATTCTGGATAAAATAATCACCAGACTTGTAGTAAGGGGGATCAGGAAAATCTTTTTAGTAGAAGGTAGGACTTTGTTGTTGTTGTCACTAGCCTTAATCATTGAATGGGCATCACCTCGGAAAGCAGGATTTTAGCTGGGACTTGAAGGAAGTCAGAGAGGTGGAGATGAAGGCAGAGAGCATTCTAGGCATGGGAGACATCCAATAAAAATACCCAGAGTCTGGAGATAGAATGTCTTGTTCAAGGAATAGGAAGGAGGCTGGTGTCACTTGATTATAGGATACATAGGTGGGGAGGGGGAAGAAGACTAGCAAGGTAGGGGTGGGGGGAGGCTATGGAGGGCTTTGAATGACAGAGGATTGTATATTTGATCCTGGAGGTGTAATTAAAGGCATATATATACACGTGTGCTTTTGTCAATGTTTGTTAATTTAATATAAATTATGGAAAAATTCAAACTGTTTCTTGAGCTGGTCCCTTTCCTTTCCTAAACCTGGGTTCCACTAAATAATTTTTGCTTTGATTTGTAAGGCTATTACATGCTACTCCTGTGAAATTCCACTGGATAAAGGAGGAAGTTACAGCTGTCCCTACACAACTAGTACATTGTATTAAAAATCCCAGGTAGTTCAAAGTTGTTTAAATTCTACAGCACAAATACGTATGTGAAAGCAACAGAGTCAGGATCCAGGACTTAAAAAATGTCCTTCCACTCTCACAATTAAATCTCTGTAGACCTAAAAATTACTCTCTATATTAGTGTTACAGATTCATTTTCTGAGTGCCCCAAATATATTGTAGGAATAGAATTCTCTCTTTTACCTTACCTGGGAGATCCAATTTTATGCACGGTGATGAGTCTCCTTGACCTACTGGACACTTATAAACATCGCCAGTTCTGTTCTTGGGTTGGCCAACCAATGGAGAACCAATAAGCACCCTGAAAATTAAATAATACGAATCAGTATTTTAAGTAATAAAGAGTTCTTTATTTTAGTTAGTTCATGGCTAATCCTAAGAATATTAACAATAACCAAATTGTTTCCCACAGACAAGTTCAGTCAATGGTCAGTGTTCTAAAGGCATCTAATTAAGGCAGAAAGTATTCTCTCGGATGAAAAATGACTTAAAATATCTCCCACACAAAAAACTCACCCCCAAACTTCCATATATATCAAAAGATAAATGACACAAATGTAGAAAAATAAACAAAAACCATATTTTTTGCCCTATGTTAGGAGTTAGTATACTTATTATTTTCACTTCCAATCTTCTCCAGTCTCAAGTTTAATATCTGAAATAATAAGTTAAACAAATACTAAACAAGGAACTATAAGAAACATGACAATCTACTTGGTTCTTGGAATTCATACTATTTGAGTAGGCTCTGCACACATGGAATTTAAAATGTCATGGGTAAAGCAAGAGATACAAATAGTGTGACCAGTATAAACATATGATTGGTTGGTGATAGCTTACCTTTCTTTATTTGCAAATTAGATGTTCATATTCTTTGACAACTTTTCTATTAGGTAATTTCTGTTTCTCTTATATATTTGTATCAACTTCCTGTGTATTTTGAATGCCAGACTTTTATCAGAGAAATTTGCTTCGAAGATTTTTTCCCAGCTGTCTCTTTTCTTATTCTAACAATTAATTTTGCTGCTAGCAAAGCTTTTTTGTTTTTTTATTTTTGTAATTGAAACTCTTTTCTAAAATGAATACTTCTGTCTTATTCGGTTAAGAATTCTGTCCCCCCCCCAGCCATAGTTGTGAAAGGAATCCCCTTTCATTCACTTCTAATTTGTTTATGATATGACCTTTTCTATTTATGTCATGTATTCATTTCTAGAGGACACTTTATAAAAATGAAGTTATGATTAATGGCTAGATTCAAGGTGATTGTGGTATATGGTATGTGATAGGTTGATCTACATCTCATTTCTGACAGTCTGCTTCCCAGTTTTCCCAGCAGTTTTTGTTGAAGAAGTACCCATCCTAATAGTGACCTTGGATTAGCTGACATTATGCTGCAATGTTTGGTTGCTTCCAGATCTTGTTTACCTAATTGTTCGGTTGATCAACTTTTCTAATTTTCAAACTGGTACCAAATAGTTTTAATGATTTCTGCATTATAGGATAATGTGAGATCTCACACTATTAGGTTCTATTTATTCTTTATTAATTAAATTAAATAATTTTCATTATTTCCCTTGATATTTTTGAACATTTTTATTTCTATATATGAATTTTATTATTTTTTCTAGTCTTAGAAATAACCCCTTGGTAGTTCAATTGTTAAGACACTAAATTAATTTAGGGAAGATAGTCATTATTATTTGTAAGGAAGAGGGCTGTCCTTGTGTGTGGCTCAAAGGAAGGCAGAACAGACATCTCTAGACTCTTCTTCCCTGACCCTTCTCCAAGGGAGACTTTTCATTCAGGAAGTTGGGGCCAAAGACTATTCTACTCTCCTCAGAGAGATGGGGTACTGCGATATGTATATGTGCACCATAGTACATGTATATCACAATCTGTATATTGTATATGCATGCATATTGTAGGTATATTGTATGTGTATTATGTGTACATGTACATGTGTGGGTATGTGTGTATGCATATGTGTATTATGTATATACATACACCCACTCTCTTAAATTCTGACCTTCTAGGGGTTATGATCTGATTCCAACTAAATTCTGGTAACTGTCATTTTTGCAGAGTAGCGGAACCCCAGGCTCTATATCCAAGGCTTGAATTCTTTTCTCACCTAATGCCAGTCCTGGAATGAACACATGTAGCAAATAGCAAGAAATTCATTTATCCAAATCATAGCAAAACAGAAATCAGAGAAATTATACATAGAACATATATATTATAAGATAATAAAGAGTGAAGGACTTCTGTCCCTGGGGGTCAGATAACTCAGTGAAACCAAGATAATATATAGAAAGAAAATATGTAGAAAAGTTGATGCTATTTCTGTGGACTTATTTATATCCTGCTATTCTATTGAAGTCAATATTTCAATTAATTTTTATTTGCATTTCTAGAGTTCAAAAGTAAACTATCGTTATCATCTGAAAATAACAATAACTTTGTTTCTTCTTTGCCTATGCTTATTCACTCAGTTCCCTTAGTTTGTATTAGCCTACTAGCTAGAATTTTTAGAACTATATAAAATAATACCGGTAACAATGGACATCTTTGCTTTACCCTTGCTTATATTGGAAGGGAGCTCTAGTGTTCCTCCGTTATATCTAATTCAAGCTTTTGATTTTAGGTATGTTTACCATAGTAGGTTCATTATTTCAATGCTTTCTTTATATATATTTAATATAAATAAGTGTTATATTTTGTGAAAAGCTTTTTCTGAATATATCGATACAATCATATTTTCATTTTATTATTATTATGATCTAGTATGCTTATGGTTTTTCTAATGTAGATCTAATCTTGAATTCTTGGTGCAAAATTAACTTGGTCATAATGAATACTTTTAAAAATATGTTTTTGCTAATATCTTATTTAACAGTTTTGCTTTGGCATTCATTAGACCTACAATTTACTTTATCCCTTCCTAAAATGGGCATCAGTATTATACTTGTCTCATGAAAGACATTGGCAGGATGCCTTCTTTCTTTATTTTTATTGTTATAGTCGCATACTTATCTTCTAATATATTTTTTTCTTTCTTCTAATTTAATGTTTGCCTTGACCTTTTCACTAATGGATTGATCCAACTGTATATGAAGAACCAATTCAGAAATGACTTCTTTATTATTCCTTGTCTATTAAAATATAATCAAGTTCTCTTTTTAATTTTTGAGGATCACCATTCCAGCACTATTAGACTTTTTCTTAAGAATATATTTGTGTTGTACAGGAATACACTTTCTGCAGATCTTTAATTTCTTGTTCCTGAACCAGATTTTCATGTGTTGTTTTCATTGTTCTCCCATTCCCACTTTCACGTGGAAGTCACCAAGGATTGGACATGTTTTAGAGTATCTCGCCAAATCCTTCATAGAATTTCTTTACTTCAAATACTGTAATAGATTTTTCAAAGAAAGACTATAATGACCTTCATGCTATTCCTTTGGCGGCCAACTTCTTGTGGGATGGCCTCTCTGTACTTAGCTCTTGTACTAAGAGTCTGTCACCAGTCTTTAATCAAACCCTTTCTAACATAAAACCTGCCAGAATTTAAGCTTTCCCGCTATAGCTTTTGATAATTCAAGGTCAGCATACAACTGAAGTAAGATTTTTGTGGTGGAAAATCTCTAGTTTGGTAAAAAAAAAAATTCTGAGTTAAGTATAGGATGTGAAAGAGAGGATTTAATAGCAGTTCAAATGAAAAAGCTTTGGAAAGTTTATTTCACCACAAGTTCGATATGGGTAAGTAGTGTGGTATGGTTACAAAAAATGGTAGTACCATTCTAGAAAGTGCATATGTGTATGTGTGTGTGTGTGTATATATATACGTATATATACACACATATACACACACATGCACACATGCACATACACTTGCAGTCTGGCAGTCTGATGAAGTCCATGAGACCCTTCTCTGAATGTTTTTAAATAATTGAAAGAAATTTTAAATTTTAGTTAGTAAAAATAAAGATGTGATTTTTTTCCCCATCCCAGTACTCAGACCCTTTGAAAGTTATCCATGGACTCTTTCCAGATTAAGAATCCCTGATTTAAATTTCTAGGAGGGAAATGTGCTATAGAGGAATGAACAGGGGCTATGCAGTCAGAGAATTTGGTAGTTCAGTCACTTAATAGCTGTGTGACTGTGGTTTGATCTGCAAGGTTTGGGCTGCAGAGCTCTAAATGCAGAACCTTTTAGGATTTCCTTAGAATGCAGTTGGACTAGATAATCTCTAAAGACTATTCTAGTTCTAAACACTCTAATTTAATGGGATACTAGGGCTCAGCTAGCATGACCTCATAGGGTCCCTGGAGAATTTGGTACATTCATGGAGAAATAAATACAAAATAATCTGAGGAGGGAGTGAGCTCTATCAATCAGGGGGATTTGAAAAAGCAAAGTATAAATGGAGAGGGTGTTGTAAGAGGTAGATAGAGGGCAACCCGTACAAAGGCCTGGAGGTGGGAGATAGAATGTTACATATTGGGGTAGTTTCTTAGAACCTAGGCTATGTGAGAAATTATGTGAAATAAGTCCAGAAAGACAGGTTGGAACCACACATGGAAGGTCTTTAAATACTAGACTGAGAACTTTGTATTTTATGCTAGAGGATATGGGGAGACAGTAAAGCTTCTTGAGAGGAATGGCTTGGTTTACACCCATGTTTTAGGATGTAGGAGTTTTGTTTTGAACTCCAAGAACAGAAAGAAAATAATTCCATTGGAAACCTTGCCTTGGAGAGTTAATAATGAGTATAAATAGAAAGACCAACATGTAGACCTAATTTCATACATGCCAACTTCTATTGGAATGATGGAGTACTGAAGTTATATGAAGAAATTAACAAAAATCGTCCAAAGGAAGGCAATATTCAATTCCATTTTTAGTTCCACAAGTATTTATTAATCAATCATTGGTTCACTAATTGATTAAATATCCACTATGTGCTGGATGCTTGGAGTAGAAAGAAAAAAAAATGAACAGATGTTCCCTCAAGGAGCTTGCATTCCACTTGAGAAATACAGCACTTATACATATAAATACATGAAAGGTAAGTTGAGGAGGAGCACTGACAGCTAGAGGAATAAAGGATTCCCATGGGGGAAGGGGGAGGGGAGGGCACACAAGCTAAACCCTGAAGGAAGCTAAAGGATTCTAGGAGATGAGATGAGGAGTGAGCTCATGCCAGACATGCCAGATAGTGCGTGCAAAGGCTCAAAGGCAGGAGGTGGATCGTCAGATTTGGGTACCAGAAAGTAAACTAAAGTTTAGCTAAAACATTTTAGGTGTGAAGGGGACTGATATGAAATAAAACTTGAAAGCAGGCAAGATCCATACTATCATGACCATGAAATGCCAATTGAGGGGTACCTAACCCTAGTACTTAACGATTTTAATATGAAGGTGAGCATAGAGGAGGAAGGTGAAAAAATACAGGTAGTTCCCATTTTATGTAAATTTCCATTACACAAATTTGACTTTATGTAAAGAATTCTGAAAGAAATCTGCATTCCCCAAAAAACTTATGTTAACTTTACAATACAGTAAGGTGCTTTCTGTCTCTATTCCTGCCCATCCTACCAATATAAAAAAACCCTAAATCTTCCCCCTCACACAAAAAAGCCCCTCCAAATTAAAACAGAACAGAAGAATGAATAAGTGGAGAGACCTTCATAGCCACCAGACTGGGGGCTTGGCTTGAGGCCTTTGGTACTGAGAGAAAAAACCTTTGCCCCACTCTCTCTTCCCTTACCATTTCCCCCTTCTGACTCTTACACATCCTTGAGTGATATGTTGGCCCCTTCCTCCATGACATGTGCCCCCCTTCATGTCTCCCTCCCTCCCTTTCCCACATCATGAGCAAATTCATATTATGTAAAAATCTCTTTACATAGATACCTGCAGAATAGTCCACTTATGTAAAGCTAGAACTGTCTGTATTTGTAAATATGATTTAAGATTAAGAATGTCTTGCTAGTAATTAACCATCCTGAAGTGGAATGAACCATGTTGGAAACTGGTAGGTTTCCCACACTGGAGATCTTTAAGCAGAGGCTGGGCTGCCAGAGGCCAGATTTGGGTACAGGTATAGGATCACAGGTTTTGAGATGCAAGGTCATCTAGTCCAATCCCACATTTTGCATCTGAGGCTCAGAGAATGTAAGTGATTTACCCAAAATCACATAGTTTGAAAGTGGAAAAGACCAGGAATGGGATCCAAGTTTCTGATTCAAAATCTGTTACTCTTTCCAACAAAATATACTGTGTAAATTGGAGAAGATGATTGCTGAAATCCCTCCTAATACTATGATTGGGACTCTTTAGTGTCCTATGCTTTGGCTAACCACCCGGCATCAATGATAGTATTGTGAGCTCCTTGAAATCTAGAGCTGTTTCATTTTCATCTTTATAGCCCAGCTAATATTGTGTCTCACACAGAGTAAATGCTTAGTAAATGTTTGATGACCTGATCTGACTTGTTTAAAGATCTGTTTATTGCAGCTTTGTTTATTTGGTAGCTTTCTCTGGCATGGTGTTCCACACTTGTATTCTTTAATATTTTCTAATTTACCCTCTATTTTTTCTGCTTTTGAATCTGTAGGTAAAGTCAAACTCACCACCCAGGTGCCAAACCTCCTGTATTATGACACATAAATGCATCAGTATCAACCAGTAACCTTTTAGAAGCGACATGAATACAGCAGCCCCACAAACTGCAGGACCCTGAAAAATGCCAGGAGAGGGGATGTGGGTAAAAATGAAAGAAGTCAAAGAAATGACAATTTGCCAAAGGAGGAAATTAGACTTCAAAGAGAACATCAAAAACAACACAAAATAAACATCATATTAAAATTTGAAAAAGAAGATTTGACCCAGATTAAAAAAAATCTTCCCCCTTGTCGTAATAGTTTGTCTTTTTTTAAGTACACAAACCCAGTTACTTTACAATGACTGAAAACTGAAGGGAAGTTAGACCAGCTGCTTAAATACATCATTCTTTTTTTCTCTATAACTCTACAGAAGAATGAATTCCTCTAGAGTTGCGTAGTCAAGCCAAGTCAGTATTTATTAAGTATCTACTATATGCCGGCTTGGGCAGTTTGGCAGTGCATTAGATAGATAGAGCATCAGGCCTATAGTCAGGAAGACATAAGTTCAGATCTGACCTCAGACACTAATTAGCTGTGTAACCCTGGGTCCTCATCTGTAAACTCTGAGTTGCAAAATTAACAACACATACACCCTGTATGGGGCAGTTAGATGGCACACAGGGGGTCTGTAGTTAGGAAGACGAATTCAAATCTAGCCTCAGACTCTTACTAGCTATGTGACCCTGGGCAAGTCACTTAACCCTATTTGCCTCACTTCCTCATTGGTAAAATAAGCTGGAGAAGGCAATGGAAAACCACTCCAGTATTTTTGCCAACAAAATCCCAAACAGGGTCATGAAGAGTCAGATACAGCTGAAACAACTCAATAACAGCAACATATGCCAGGCACTAAGTGTCGATGATGCAGAGAAAGACAAAAAGAAGACCCTGCCCTCAAAGAGTTCACAGTCTAAGAGGTGAGACAATATGCAAATAACTATGTGCAAATAAGATATATGCAAGATAAATTGGGGGCAATCTCAGAGGGAAGACCATAAGATTACAAAGGCCAGGGCGAAAGTCTTCATGCTGAAGGTGGGAATTCACAGGGTAAGAACTTAATCCAGTTATCTAAACAGACAATAAAAATTGACTCAGAATATACAGGGATTTAATCATTATAAACAACTCAACTTTTCCCAGTTTTTGTTAGCACAAACACCTGCTTATTTATAGCTTTACAAATAACCTCGCTAGCTACAACATGAAAGAAAACAGCTGCTGGCTCTCCCTCCTGTCCCCACGTACCGCCATGCTGATACTTTGGTCCTCTCTCCTTGTTCATAAAGATCTGGCTTTGGTTGCTCCTTGAGGGATAAGAGAAGAGTACAGGAAGAGAGGAAATCTTTCAGTCAAGAAGGAGGTACCATGGACAAGTCCAGGAACCAGAGGGAACAACGTAAGATGGTGAGCTCGGCCTCCATTCTGACCTTTCTCTTGAAGCCATTCTCCTTAGTGATGAACTAGGTACAGGGAGAGGCAGATGAAAATGTCTTTCCAGGGACAGGACTTGTAAATCAATCGACAAACATTTATTAGGTGCGTAGTATGTGCCAGGAGCTGGGCCTGGTGCTGGGGACACAAAACCAAAAATGAATCAGCCCCTGCTTTCAAGGGAGGAAAATCACTGGCAGCAGGAGCATCTGCCTTCTCACAAGACAATATCCTTGGCCCATCAAGAAGAAGATAAAGAATTCCTTAGTTCTTCATCTAGTGATTTTGCTTGGATACTAAGTTAAGCACTGATTATATTGCTGTAATTGTTTAATTTTATTTTTTTCAATGAACAAAAAATTTATTTTCTTTCCCATCCACCCATCAAAAACAGACAAGGGGAAAAAACCCTGTTATTTTTTTTCTTTTTGGAGGAGGGAGGGCAGGGCAATTGGGGTTAAGTGACTTGCCCAAGGTCACAAGGCTAGTAAGGGTTAAGTGTCTGAGGTCATATTTGAACATATGTCCTCCTGACTCCAGGGCCAGTGCTCTATTCACTGCGCCACCTAGCTGCCCCCTTTTAAAAGCTTTTTAAGCAGAAAATGTTGGATGAGCCACCATTTAAAAAAGGGGAAAAAAAAAACACCTTTTAATGAATATTCAGAGTCAGGCAAAACAAATTCCTGCATTGGCTATGTAAAAAAAAAAAAAGTCCTATGCTATGCACTTGAGACCTTAAGGCTTTTGAGATTTCTGTTTTCACAGTATTGTTGACATATGATTTTTTTCCTTTATATTTTGCTCTTTTCATTCTGCATCAGTTCCTATAAGTGTTAAGCTTCCCCAAAACTATCCCTTTCCTCATTTTGCATGGCACATATATAAGCAGGAAAATATTGTTGCACTTTCCTTTCTAATCCATTTTGTTTTCCTCTTTGGTTGTATAGGTGAGTTTGTAGTATTCTCAGTCCCAGTTAGGTTAGATAATTGTGTATTTGCCTTCATCCTAATTTCATACTTTCTTCACAGGAACTTTATTAAACATATTTTTATTGTATTGTGATGAGTAAATGATATGTTTAGTATTTTTTTCTTTTCTACATTTTTGGTGAAGTCTTTATGCCCCAATACTTGGTGAATTCTTCCAAAGTTGCTGTATTCAGTGTGGAAGTACACAAGTTCCTTATTGTTATTTTTAATGCTGTTCAGTCATTTCAATTGTGTCTGAACCCTTTGGAGTTTTCTTGGAAAAGATACTGGAGTTGAATGCAAATTCGTTCTCCAGTGGATCCATTTTGTCAGACAACCAGAGGTTAAGTACCTTGCACAGGATCACAGCTAAGACATATCTGAGGCTAGATTTGAACTCAGATCTTCCTGACTGCATGACAAGTGCTCTATCCACTGAGCCACCAGCTTCCTCCAAGTTCCTTATTATTCTCATTCAATTAATACCAAAGATCTATCTTTTCTAATTTTTCTAAAATTCTATTCAAATATCTAATTTATTTCTTGTCTATATCTATCTAGATCTATAAGGGGTGGACTGAGTCCCCCATCCACACTCCCATTATAGTTTTACTCTTTCTTCCTCCAAATACATTAGCTTTTCCTTTAATTATTTAGATACTATGCTATATTGTATATACATATTAAGTACTGATATTTATGGTGCTATGTACCTTTAAGCATAATGTAATTTTCCTGCTTATCTCTCTTCTTAATCACATCTGTATTTACTCTAGTCTTCTCTAAAATCAAGAGTGCCACCTCTGCTTTTTTGAGTTTAGTCAAAGCTCAATAGATGTTGCTTTAGCCTCTCACTTTAATTATGTATAAATTTTTATGTTTCAAATGTGTTTATTGTAAACAACCTATTGTTGGATTCTTTTTCTGACCAGTACGAAACTCATAGTAAGTACTGAATAAATGCTTGTTCTTTTGACTTACTTATGGGTCAGTTCATCCCATTCACATTCAGGATTATGATTGTTAATTGTGCATTTCCTAGTGTGGAGAGCAAAACCAGCAGGGTGAGTGGGAGGCTTTCCAGGGCCAGATCCATTCTGATGAATTAGGTTAGTTTCTAGCAATATATGGATTAGAAGTTAAATAAGCATATGATGCTTAATTTGAGAGGCCTTCCAAAGTCTCTTGTTGTTCGGTCCTGTCCAACTCTTCATAACTCCATAGACAATATACCAATGCTATCTATGGGGTTTTCTTGGCAAAGATACTGGAGTGGTTTACCATTTCCTTTTCCAGTGGATTAAAAGCAAACTGAGGTTAAAAGACTTGCCCAAGGTTACACAGAGAGGAAGTGTCTGAGGCCAGATTTGACCTCAGGTCTTTTGGACTCCTGCCCCAGCCCTCTTTCCACTGAGT
Source organism: Petaurus breviceps papuanus (assembly GCF_028583685.1). Taxonomy (NCBI): domain Eukaryota; kingdom Metazoa; phylum Chordata; class Mammalia; order Diprotodontia; family Petauridae; genus Petaurus; species Petaurus breviceps. The sequence goes on from NW_027185890.1 coordinate 1,965,977, forward strand.
CCCCAGCTACCTATGTTTCCCTAGTGTCCAAAAGTTCCTATATTATAACTCTAACCTGTGAGTTAAATAACTTCCTTGAGAAATCCACCATAAAAATGTACACAGGTTCCTTCAGATTATTCAGGAAAAGAGAGAGCATGAATTACCATTGATAAATTTACCAGATCAATTAGTATTTCTTTAGTGTAAAACAGGATTTTCTGAGGATAGGATATAGGACCACTGGGTTTTGAGTTGGGAAAGTCTTAGGGCATAGGACACTGCTTGAAATTGACAGGCCCAACCTAGGCTGAAGGGGGAGGTCCTGTGGTCAGCCATAAAAACATTGTGTTATCTATAGAGAGAAGGAGGAAAGCCCAAGACAAGCTTCACTAACCTTCAAAGTTTTCCCTAGGGTCAGCCCTGCTAGTAATTACCCCTAGATTCAAAGGATATGGATGATGTAGAGCATGTTATATCTTCCCTTTAAATAAAAGCTTAAATTTATTTTTTCAAAATCTTCCTGAGCCCCATAATGAGCGTTCTGAGTTCTTTAGCTCACAGTAAACACAATGAAGAATGGCTAACTTTAATCAAAAGTGGAATGTATTGTGCTACTGAAAAACTATGTAATTTTGGAGTTAGAGATTCTATATAAAGGAAACCACACGGTTGAAGTGCAGGGAAACTATCTAGCTGAGTGCTCCCTTTCTAATCACTTTCAATTTTTTTTCAAAATGATAGGGACAAGTGGCTCTCTCAACCTTATGGACTGTTACATGTTTTTTAAGTTCATCTCTTTTAGGCAAACCACAGTGGTTTTAGCAGAAGAAATACACGCTCAAAATTGTATAATTAGCTATTGGTATGTTAGAAAGTGTGAGGTCCCTTGAAGATTCAGAGAGAACTCAATGGGGACTCAAAAGTTCTAGGTTTGTATCTTTGCTCTGTCCCTACCTAATTGTGTGACCTTAGGTAAGTCACTGAGGCTTTGGTTTCCTCAATTGTAGAAATGAGGGGGACAGAGTAAATGGCCCCTGAGGTCATTCAGAGAGGCATCAGAGGGATTTAGATTTAGATAGTGCCCACATCATACAAGATCATAGATTTGGACCTAAACCTCTGGGGTCATCTAATGAGGTTAAACAGCTTGCTCAAAGTTATAGTATTAGTTAGAGGCAGAGCCCAGGCACAGACTAGGTCACCTGACCTCTGGATAGATCAGGGTAATTTTTACAGAAGAGGAAACTGAGGTACAGAAAGAGTGACTAGTCCAAATAAGAGGCAGAGCCAGGATTAGAACCCAGGGACTTTGGCTCCTTACCCAACACTCCTACTGCAGCGTGATGAAAGGTAGCCAATATCACTTGTTGACAAACTTCTAAAATTAATACTGTGGCTGTTTAACATTAATTGAGGAAGTAAGTACTTAGCACTCCGCCAAACAGAACCCTGAAAAAAAGCTTCCCAGAAAACAAATGTTTCTTCGGGTCATTTTGCTTCTTTTCTAGTTTTATAAATATTTACAGCATATTCAGAAAAATGTTTCTGCATTTTGTTTTTTGTTACAAGTCTAAATAATATATGCCACTACCTTGCATGCACCCTGGCTGGAAATTGAGATGGGAGAGGGGAGCTTTTTTTTCAGTTACCTATAACAGAGGTGTCAAACGCACAACACTTCTGAGTGTGGCCTGAACTAGATTAAAATATAATTGGGAAATATTTAAGAAAATAAATGAAAATATAATAAAATTCAGCAATGATTGTTTTGTTTTTTTAACTCAGGCCAAAACCTTTGGAGTCATAACAGATTAAGGTCACAGATTCAGAGGTAGAACTTGTTAAGGATAGTTAGAGATCAATTAGTTCTGTTTACTTAGCTTACAAATGAGACAACCAATGAATGCCCTATTTCAGGGACCCAAGGTCATTAAGTGGTAGAGCCAGGATTCAAATCTTGGTCCTCTGAATCCAGCTCCAGCACCCTTAGCAACATTCCATGAATGTTGGACCTTTTCTGCACAGACCCCTTCTCTCACAGTGGTACTGAAAAGAGGGGTTAGTGGGGCAGCTAGGTGGTGCAGTGAATAGAGTACCGGCCCTGGAGTCAGGAGAACCTGGGTTCGGATGTAGCCTCAGACACTTGACACACTTACTAGCCATGTGACCTTGGGCAAGTCACTTAACCCCAATTGCCCTCCAAAAAGCAAAACAAAACAAAACAAAAATGAAAAGAGGGGTTAGTGTGCTCCTAGATCTCTCATCCAGAAGACTGTAAACCCCAATATGGGTGAAGAAGTATCTAAGATTCCAAAAAGACAGAGGAAGGGGAGCAAGTTCCAATGATACTATTGTGGTGGAGAAGAACGTCGGAGCCCAGGGCTTTTAGAGGCACAATGAGACAATCTTGGATGAGGATAGGCAAATAGGTCCCTAGATATAGATATCTCCATTCCTAATGATAATCACCAACATTTATATAGTAATTTAACTTCAGTGGTTCCCAATCACTTCCAGAAACAAATATAAAATCTTCTGTTTGGTGTTCAAAGTAAAAAACAAAAACACAACTTTCCAGCATTCTAACACCTTGCTCTCCACCATGTACTCTGTGATCCAGTGACATTCGCCTCTTTGCTCTTCTTAGAACAAGATACTCCATCTCTGAACTCTGGGAATTTTCACTGGCTGCCTTCTATGCCTGGAATGCTCTTCCTCCTCATTTCCATCTCTTGGCTTTCTTCAAGTCCCAGTTAAAAGCCCATCTTCTCCAGGAAACCCTTTACAATTCTTCTTAATTCTGGTGTTTTCTTTCTGTTGATTATTTCCATTTTATTTTGTATATAACTTGTTTGTGCATAGTTGTTTTCATCTTGTCTCCCCCATTAGATTGTGAGGTCCTGGAGGACAGGGACTCTCTTTCTGCTTTCTTTGTATCCCCAGTGCTTAGCACAGTTCCTAGAACATAGTAGGCACTTAATAAACTCTTATTTTTTTTTAAAAGCAATTGGGGTTAAGTAACTTGCTCAAGGTTACACAGCCAGTTACTTCTGGGTGTGGTGCTAAGTATCTGAGCCTGAATTTAATCCCCAGGTCATCCTGACACTGGAGCCGGTGCTCTTACTCACTGAGCCACCTGGCTGCCCCTTAATAAACTCTTATTAACTGACTGCTTTAAGTTTTGCCAAACATTATATATCTATTTTAAATTTTTAGGCTCATTTCTATTACCATATTATTATAGATCATATTATAGATAAATATATAATATATTTTGGCATATAAAGATACATGTCTATACATAGTATATGGATAAATATTTTCTAGGTAATAATAATTATTAAATATTGATTATATCTCTATAGCTATTATCATATCTATTATGTTGATCCCTATAACAATCTTGGGAAGTACGTGCTCATATTATCCTCATTATACACATTAGGAAACTGAGTCTGAAAGAGTTTAAGTGCCTTGTCCAGGTTCACACAGCCAATCAATATCTTAGGCAAGATTTGAACTTTGGTCTTCTTAGTTCTAAGCCCAGGACTCTACCAACTTCCACAGCAGGAAAGCTGATTTTAGTGAGGTAACTGCAGTCTAGGGCACATCTTGGAGTGAAAGCCAAGCACAGGCAGAAGCTGAGCTCTAGGAAAGCTAGTGGGATTGGAGAAGTGGCAGGAACAAGAAAGTTCCACAGGGAACAGAATGACTCCTCTCTTCCGGAGGGGCTGCTGGATTGTCTGTTTATACCAGTGTTGGGAGGCCCCTCCTCCCTTCTGACAAACTGCAGTTGTGTTCTGCTCAATTTTCTCTGACAACTTCACCTTTTACATCCCAGCTATGATCAATTCCTGTCAATTCTTCCAGATTTCTCTTGAGTTTTCCTCTTCTTATCCATAACCTATTTACCTGGTGTCAACTTCTTGAATTTCAGGCATAATTCAATTCAAGAGATAGTTATTAACTATTATTATTATTGGTCAGATGATGTGCCAAGAGTCGTTGTAGACAGAAGGAAAAAATAAGATACTGGGGTCTAACAACTTAAAAAGTGGTGTCAAAAGTTAAAAGAAAGGGGGAGAATTGAGGAAATTTAAATTATATACACACTATGGATTCTGTGACATAACTTTAGGAAGCCATTGTCCATCTTAGCCCCTGACTCTCTGGGTCTATCCCTCCCAGGTCCCCTTCTCTGGCCATTACTGCCTTTGATGCCCTAGGTCTCCTCCTATGAGAATATAAGCTTCCCAAGCACAAAAATTGTATTTGTATTCCCCAAAGCCTAGTATAGTACCCAGCACATAGTGGGTATTTAAAAGCTTTTTCATTCATTAATCATGCATGCATTCATTCAAGAAAACATTAGGAAAAATGCATGACCTTCATCAATATTTGGGACATATGTATGCTATATCGTGGCATTTGGAGTGGGTGCAGATGCAAAAATGTCTTCCACATTTAGAACTCTGGTTCTCAAGCTCTTTGTATGCTGTGACAACCTGTCACTTACTATATTAATCAAGGTTAAAGTTCACAGTGCAATAGAGAAGCACTTGGTGGCTCTTCTCTATGAGAGGATAATGGCAGATTAACGGAACTCTTTTATGCAAATAGATGTTACTGCCTCTGCTGTTTTATTAGTGCCATTACCTGAGGAAAAGGTACACTTAGTTTGAGTATTCAAACTGAAGTATAGTTCAATAAAACTCCTGCCTTTATCTCTACAAAACCCCATGCTTTGTATTAACTATATTGAATACGAATCAATGGAGTACTTACACATCCATAAAAATTTTATACCCAGTATATGTTATTTATTCAAAAAGTCAAGAAACCACTGGAGAAACACACACACTCACATGCACACACACACACACACACTCATAATAAATTCTAACAGGGCCAGGTTCTCATTCCTAGTGTTGTCTTTCTAAATTAGGAAACATTTAGAAGCCAAACCTGAGATGAACAAAGTATTCCTTGGGTGGTTGAAGGGTAATTATAGAAAGTATGTTAACACTTTTGATAGGCAGCAGGCAGGGCTAGTGGACTAAAATGGAAGTCAGGGAGACCAAGGTTTAAGTTCAAGGTTTAAGAGGCTGTGTGACCCTGGGCAAGTAACTTAATCTCCCAATACAGAGGGCAAATCTTTAAGACTATACATCTTAGAGATTCATTGGTAGAAAGTTTTCTCAGTGAGAGTTCCTGTGACCAGTGAAATCAGAGATCCAGTCTAAAAATGAGCTATTTTAAAGAATGATTTCATGTGGCTCCTCACTTTCTCATTCAAATTAAAAAGTGAGAACTATAGACCTCTTGAGGTCAATTCGCCTAATTTTTTCAATAACTTTAGCACCAGGTTTAGGGGCTTCTTCTCCCTTGGCAACTCTGGTCATCTTCAATGACTTTAGTGACCATCTGACACCCCTCCCCAACACACATACAGAGTTCCTTCTTCTAATTCTTCAACACCACTGACCTCCTTCTGACACCTACGTTAGCTATACACCAACACTTTTAACTTCACTATCTTTCAAGATTATACCATGGTCAAGGTCTGAAACTTGACAATTTGACTCTGACCACAACCTCTGTTATTTCACCTTACTTATCTTCTCATTCACACTAAACTACTCTGTACCCTTGCCATGACTTTAGCCAATTTATAGAAGGCAGAATGCTATAGTGCAGTAATAGTCAAAGTTGGAGCATATTCTAATCCCAAGGAGACCAGGGCCTGACTTTAAGAGGAGATTCACATATGCACTAATCACACTGCCAGAAAAAATTTAGACAGCTTTGTCAAATATGTTGTAGAGAGACTATTTTAATTAACTCTGTATCTCTTCTTCATACCATTTCACACAGCACAGCAGGAACTTAATAAGTGTTTGTTAAATGTTGAACTCTCCCCACAGCAGCTTAATTGCTAAACTGTTTTAGTCAGGGGCCTTTGAGGTGAAGCCAGGCTACAACAGAAATCACTGACCACATCCTTTAAGGCCTACTGCCAGGGAACTAAAAGAAAAAAACCTTTAAATCTATCTCTCTACAACAGAATTTATTAGAAAGTATGTTCTACTCAGAAATGGTTCATTCTAAAACAGTGCAATTTAAAAGCAGGAAACTGTACAATTCCAGTGAATGATTTTTTTTAATGAATAAATAAATACAAAAACACAAAACAACAGCCCACAAGCTTACCATTTGCCTTCTTCATTTTCATATTGCTGAACTGTGTATCCAAACATGTCCTCCAGTGGGCCACTGAACGTCATTGCATTCTTCACATCCACGTTGAAGGATACACAGAAGTCGAAGAACACTTTGAGAAGAAAAATGAAAGGTTCAGTGACAAAATGAGCAATGTATTCCCCTCATGTTCTGAATTAAAGATAGTGTTCTTGTGATTGCAATTGAAAATATTGCTTTTGTTAGAAAGGGCAATTTTGACACTTAAAATCTGAGAACTCCAAGAAAGGCAATCCACATGAACTTGGCTTTGCCTCCCTTTTATATTCAAAGTCAATGCAAAGTCTTTTCCTGAATACAAATGAAGGATTCATATTCTAATTAGAAGCCATAGTAACTTGGCATCTATACCATTCCCATATATAGAGATTTAAAAATATATGAAAACTAGCTGGTGGAAGCTAATATGACCCCAAGACTGAAACAATGGTAGGAGATTAATTTTGCACTGGGGACTCCTCCAACAAATTGTGGCCACAGATGGAATGGAAACATCCAGCTTTTGCCATCTCGAGTACATCATATGTGAGAATATTGTCTCCCAAAGTTTCCGGCAGAAGAGAGAGCTTTCCATCTGCTCTTCTTGTAGGAGAAGGCTGCAACTTGCTTCCAGTCTTGTGGGAACTAATGGAGACTTCTTCATTCACGTCTAACCATCAGCTTTCTAGATGAAAGAATCAGACTACGAAGCTAGTGCTTTGGCAATTAGTAAAGATGAATAAAAATCGTGAGCTATCTTAGGGTTCATGACAAAGAAATCCTAGGTATGTCTCATAATGAGTGAGGGACTTTTGATTCCAGAGTAATTCCTGAGATTGGCATTGTATCCAAATAGAAACAGCCTGATATTGACTTTCCACTCAATGTTATATGCCATAATAGCAACATTTAAAAATTATCTTTTTTTAAAGTGACTATTGCATTTTGCTTCCTCAAAAAGTACTGATTAAGGAATTGGAAAGTTATATATTTTCAGAGGTTTTTATCCTCAGCATTTAGCACAGTGCGTTGTGTACAGTAAATACTTAATAGATGTGGCATTGCATTGTGCCTCTGACCCTTGAATGGTGCCCCCCCTTTACTCCTCCACCCCACCTTATCCCAACCAGTCTATGGGTAAACCAACCCTGACAGTTTCTTTTTCCAGTTCTTAAAGATGTCTAAGGAAAAGGTTTAAAAGTCTGGCTAATGCATACAGTTTGTAACCTCTGCAGTCTACAAGTTCCTTAAATGGAACCTTAAGCCAGATTATTGTAATTAATTATTATAAAAAGAAATGAACATTTATTAAATGTTTGTGCAAGATTTTACATAATACAGAGATGTTGCTAACTAGAAAAAGGAAAGAACACATATACGCTTAGCCATCCATATCCTTCACAAGGCTTGACCTGATTAAGCCCAGTTAGAGCATCCCTATCCTCTGCCCTCCTTGTTTCATATTAAAGTTATTTTCACATTTCTTTTTCATCTCCTAGACTACCAAGGTCAAGGTCTCCCACTGCATCAGGGGCCATTTCCAGTCGTCCTGATCTATATCTTGCCCCTGGACCCAGATGGCTCTGGAGGAGAGAATGAGGCTGGTGTGTTTGCACAGCCCTGCTTCACTGAAATCCAATGCACTTGCAAGTCATGACATCACCTTCCTGATGTCATTGGGCCTCTTCAAGAATGAAGGACAAACAACAATCAGAAAATATTAACTGAATGAATGAATGAATGAACACACACAGAAGGAAGTGTCAACTGCAGATAAAGCATCACCACCTAGTTCTGCCTAGCCAGGGAATGCCGTACAGAGTTGGTGAGCTTAGAGTTAGGTTTTAAGGGAAAGAAGGAACATGCATTTGGCAGGTGAGAAAAAAATGCTCTTCCAAGTATTTGGGAGTGTCTCTGTAAATACAAAGCAGAGGAAGGAAGAATTGTGTTTGGCAGACCATCAGGAGTTTTGTCTGGTGGGAGGTGAGGGTCCAGATCAAGCGGTCGGGTAGTGTAGACCCATGGAAGGATTTCCTGTGCAGTCCTCAAAAGAGATGGAGAACAGCTGCTTACCATCTTCTGTATTATAAGCCTTCCTATATTGTAAGACAGTTTAAAGACACTCCTCTTTCTCTCTTCTCCAAACTAAATAGGAACTGTTCCTTCACGCTTTCCTGAGAGGTTCCAGTTCCCTTTGATCATTTTTAAAATTGTCGTCATCTACTCCCTCCCACACTGTTCTTAAGAGGTGAAGTCCCCAAATGGGCACGAGGCTGGGGTGGAGCTGAAGCAGTGCTATGTGTGCGCAGAAGGGAAATTCATGGGCAGGACCAGTCCTGGACGAATTATGGGACTGTAGAATCACAGATTTAGAGTTTCAAGGGACCTTGGGGGTTATCTCCTTCAACCCCATCATTTTACAGATGAGGACAGTGAAACCCAGAAGGAGGACTTACTTAAGGTCACACAAGTAATGAGAGGGAGATCTAGGATTCGAATCCAGATCCTTTAACCACAAATCCTACGTTAATTCCACTTTTCCCCTGCTTGCATCTCAACTTCAACATTTCTGAAACAGAACTCCTCATCTTCCCTTCTATATCTGCCTCTTCTTACCACTTCCCTATTTCCGTTAAGGGTACCGCACCATTATTCTAGTCAGTTGGTTTTGCAACCTAGGAATCATCCTTGATATTTCATTCTCTCTCACTCCCTACATCCAATCAGTCGCCAAATCTTGTTTATTCTAAATACTAAACATTCTCCCCATTTGTCCCCTTGTGTCTATTTATCCACAACTACCCTAGTGCAGAGACTAACACTTCTCATATTGTTCTGTCATTTCTTTGTGACCCCATTTAGAGTTTTCTTGGTAAAAATATGGGAGTGGTTTGTCATTTCCTTCTGCAGCTCATTTGCAGATAGGGAAACTGAGGCAAACTGGGGTAAGTGACTTGCCCAGGGTCACACAGGTAGTACATGTCTTGAGACTGGATTTAAACTCAGGTCTTTCTGACTTTATGGCCAGCATTCCATCCAACTCATTGTCCATCTATCATATGGTAAGAACTTATAGATTAATATATGTTGTCATATTATATTGGATCTCTTGTGTTCCGGTTTTAGTTACTTCAGGAAGTGATGTCAAAATCAGGTGTATGAACACTTTGATATGTACATACATTGTGTCCATTGTTTACAGGGTCTGAAGGGAGGTTTTCCTGATTCTTAGTGGCGCTTTCCCTCTCCTTCATTTAAAGAAATCCAAGAATGTGTTTGGTGGGCCATTATCTAAAGTGAAGTTCCTCATGTCTAGGACTACACCTGTAAGCTGAAACATGATTCTGATCCATTGAGGTATTGGAAAACATGGCCATAGGAAGCACCAACTTCTGGAGCATTTATCCAGGCCAGGTGTGGACCTGAATTTACTAGGCCATGTTGTAGCAGGGTGCCATTGTCATCACCCCTGGTGTAATCAGAGCTGCAAGATTTCTCCTCCTTGCCCTTTCCAATTTATCAAGATACTTTACTTATCTTCTCACCAACCTATAATTCTGGTAATATGTATTACCTAGAGGCTCTCTTGAAAGATTAGGAGAACAAGTGGTATTCACCATAGCAGGTAGAAACTGGAAGCCTTTTTTTCTTCCAAATGGAAATTATGATACAGAAACACTGGAACATTATATTATTGGTGTCTTGGGATTGAATTAAAACCTATTTTATGGGCTATCCATATTGGATTCAGCTTTTACTGCAGATTTTCAGTTGTCTAGAAGGCTCAGGAGTATGCCTCAGTCTGGGTTATAATGTGTTGTGGCCAAGCCACATTATTTTATGGGGCTCAGGTGTTTTTAAGAAGTGAGATCTTTCTTTTTACTGCAGCTACTTTTATAGCAAGCAAGGCACAAGAGCACCTGGGACAGTGGTAGGGTTTGCAGAGTTTGGGGGTGGGAGGAAGAGAAAAATAAATGGGAATTAAGTAGGGAACAAAGATGAAGAGGAAAGAGAAAGGGGATAATTAGGATAAAGTATTAACTCTCAAGGATTTCATGCTCACTTCAAGCTAATGATTTCACAAAGAATAGGTTATGAATCGCCACTTATTTGGAGTAAGGACTAAATATTCTGAAAAAAAGGGAAATCTCCATTTATTAGAAGAGAAACATCTTACTTCTCCTGGCTGTCTCTCCTTCAAGTTCCTAGCACATTCTCAGAGCTGTGTAAGAAGAAAATCAGTAATTTTCATTATTCAGATTTCTCTTGTCAAAGATGATGCCACTTGTGAGAAAGGCATCCTGTTCTATCATCTTTCCATTCAGGAAAGTCAATTTAATAAATGCCTCCCTTTTTTAGTATCTCTACAAGACGTAGACTACAATAAGACTTTTGGGACACTCATATATACTTCATTGCAGCATGGGAAAGTACTCTCAACCTCAGCTTGCTCTGGGAATCATTAAGGTTTTGCTGTTAACACAAATCTTTCTGGAGGCTTTCCAGACATAATACACATTATCCTATTTTGTGAGACACCCACACATAGAGGAAAGTATAGAACAATAGAGATGTTTCCTCTAATGTATGATTTGGCTTGTAAAGCCCACTCATCCATCCCCACATACACATAGATACACACAGATACATACTTACACAATACATACATTTATGTGTATGTATGTGTATACACACACACACACACACACACACACACACTTGGGGGCACAGTGGATAAAGTGCTGGGCCAAGAGTCAGAAAGAATCATCTTCGTGAATTCAAATCCAACCTTAGACACTTACTAGCTGTGTGAACCTAGGCAAGTCACCTAACTCTGTCTCAGTTTTCTCATCTGCAAAATGAGCTAGAAAAGAAAATAGCAAACCACTCCAATATCTTTGCCAAGAAATCCTCAAATTTAGTGACGAAGAATCAGATACAACTGAAAACAATTGAACAAAATTATACACAAAAATATATTTAAGCGCACACAAACATATATGTATATATACAATATGCATACACACATATATGCTATCAGACTGCTAAAGTAAAGCCCCGTTTTTCCCATCCTTTAAAACAGCAATAACAACTGGTATTTTGTGAACCTTTTAAACATTTTTTTCTCTGCAAGTCTGCTCTTCTGCAGTGTTTATTTGACTTTTCGGTATCTACAGACATCTGCTCTTTTCTCATACCCTCCCACCACAAATAAGTGCCTGCTCTCACACTTCCCACAGAATATCCTTACTCCCAAATCCTCTAGTCCTTGAATTTAGTCTACACAGTATTCTCTTCCCAGCTCCCTCCTCCCCTAACATTTTCTGGATGTATGTATCACAGACATTTAAACAAAGATGGAACAACAGGGGTCCCTCACTCCACTGTGGGAATTGCTGACCTAGTATTTGTGAAAACAGCATGCAAACAGGACCGTGCTACACAGCTGCCCTGGCATAGCCTGAGAGCAGACCTCATTAGGTTATGTGAATGCTCAGTTCGGAATTCGTCATTCTTAAAGGCATAGTCAGCATTAAATTCAAATTGAGTTACCACTCTATTCAGTATTTACCAGAAAGTTAGGCAGCTGAAGTCTTTGAGTACCCAGAAGCTTTTCAAAATCCACAATATAAGATACCATCTTGACCATATTGCTTTTCTGTCTAAAACCTTCAGTGGCTTTCCAATCCTCTACTGAATAAAATACAAACCTATGATCTCATCTAGATTTCAAGATCTTTACAATTTGGTTTCAACCCACTTTCTAGTTGCTAATCCTGATTTTATTCTGCCTTCTCTCCACCAGGCATTCAAACAGGATATATCCCTGTCACTGAGGTCATTGAGAGTGATCTCTCTTCCTTATACTTTTCTAATTTACTTTCTCTGCATTTCTCCTGGCCTCTGTCACAATCTACCTTGAAGTATTATTTAAATGTAAATATGTCACATCCCTTCTTGCAGACTGGAAACTCCTGGAGGGTAGGGTGGGGTTGTCTTTTCAAATCAGTTCAACACAACATTTATTAAGTGCCTACTATATCTTTAGCATCTGGCACAGTGCTTTGCTCATATTTAGTGCTCAGTCAATGTTTGTTAAATAGAATTGAACTATGCCATCAGCTAGTGGCAAAGCTATTACACAAGTGCATTGATTATAGTCAGAACCAGATAATATATATAAAAAGAGAGAAAAGCAAATGGAAAGTCTGAGAGTTCATGTTGACAGTTCTTGGAAGCAGGAAGGGGAATGGAAAGAAAAAACAAGAACTACAAGATTTAGCGTTCTCATCCTACCTTCTCTTACTTTCATGCCTCTGCTTTTGTGGTCCTGCATACCTGATTAACTGGCTTAGAAGATAGAGCACTGGGCTTGGATCAGAAAGACTCATCTCCATGGGGTCAAAGCAGCCTCAGATACTAACTGTGTGTCCCTGGGCAATTCACTAAGCTGTTTGCTCAGTTTCCTCATCTGTGAAAAAATCACTGGAGGAGGATATGACAAACCACTCCAGTATCTTTACTAAGAAAACCCCAAATGGAGCCATGGAGAATTGGATACAACTTAAAGGACTCAACAACAAAAAATTCTTGCTTGGCCGTCTCATTCCCATCTCTGCCTGGTGACTAAACCCCGCCCCCAATGCCTCCCCAGTACACACTTTATCAAAACCTAATTCACCTTCAGCCATTTCCACAAAGTATTCCCAGATCTCTGCACCCACCTCTTTCCCATCTACATATGAATGAACTCTCCCTCTCTCTTCTTGGATTTTTCAGTGCATCTTGGTCGAACTTCTTTGCACTTTTCATATTCTGAAACGATTATCTATATTAACATACATTTCTTATCACACAATCAGACCAAAGGCTCCTTCAGAGAAAGGTCTCTGTGTCTTTATTATTTTTGTAAACCTGGTGCCTAACAGGGGCTGACACAGAGCTATGCTTAGTGAAGGTTAAGTTTGCTAATGTTTGGGTAAGAATGTCAGCAGCTGGGGCCAACGAGGTGGCCCCGTGAATAGAACACCAGCCCTGGAGTCAGGAGGACCTGAGTTCAAATCCAGCCTCAGACACTTGACACTTACTAGCTGTGTGACCTTAGGCAAATCACTTAACCCCTTGCTTTCCCCTATTAGCAAAAAAAAGAATGTCAGCAATAGTTATGGGGGTGAGGTCAGACACTTGCCACTTTTTTACTAGGACTTCTGAATTATTCTACCCCTTACTCTAGGGCTCATAAAACCTGAAAACTCCTGCAATGAGTAACAATAGATTGAGATGTCCTACTTTCCTTTCCCTAGATTGAAGGGCTTGTTGTACTTGCCTAACAATAAAAATAAGGCAGCCAAGTGACTCTGCATGGAGCACTGGGCCTGGAGTCAGGATGACCTGAGTTCAAGTGTGATCTCAGACACTTAGTAGCTGTGTGAGCCTGGACAAGTCACTAAACCTCTGTTTGCCTTAATCCACTGAAGAAGAAAATAGCAAACTAAGAAAACCCCATGAATAGTCAAACACAACTAAACAACAACAATAAAAATAGTGACCTTAGATTAGGAAGTGATGCACAGATGAAAATTTTTACAAAAGGTTCAATGAAATTTATTGAGGAGAACCAGTTTAGCAAAGGAAAAGCTTTATTCCATTTTCTTCCCTCCTTTCACATTTTTCAAGGCATTGTTAGTGGATGAATGCAATAATGCTGAGGTCACAGGCAAAAGCTTTTACTAGAGTAGGTACAAAAAGTAAAATAATCTGACCTATGATGACTTCTGTCATCAACCTTAGAGGAGTCAAGTAATTTATATAGTATTTATGTAGTATTTCTGAGATGCCTCAATAATTTATTATCAATTTTTACTATTGGTTATTTATGATCAGTAATTTAGAACTTATAGGTTTTATGACAGTTTAATAATAATAATAGCTGGCACTTACATAACACTTAAGGTTTGCAAAATACTTTACATAAGTTAACATACTTGATATTCACAGCCAGGTACTATCATTTCCCATTTTATGAATGAAGAAATAAGCAAACAGAGAGGTTAAGTAATTAGCCCATGGTTGCACAGCTAGTAAGTGTCTGAGATCACATTTGAACTCAGGTCTTCCTGACCAAAAGTCCTGGGGTCTGTCCACTATTTCACCTAGCTGCACAGGAACTGTAAGCTTTCCTAGGGGCAGCAGTCATTTCTTATCTAAATTTTATTTTATTTTTAATCTTAACACAGTATTCTGCATATAATGATAATAATAACAACTGACATTTGTGGATCACTTTAAAGTTTGCAAAGATCTTTACATACATTATCTAGTTATCACGGGTGTTATTACTCCCCTTCTCCCCCATCCCTGTTTTACAGATGAAGACACTAGTCTTACAAAGAATTTGCCCAGGGTCACATAGCTAGAAAACGATGTGAAGTAAGATTTGAACACAGGTCTTCCTATCTCCAAGTCTAGCACTCTAACCACTACATTACACCAGCTTCTGTAAAGTGATTAATAAATATTTATTGAATGAATGAGAATAGTGAAAAGCACACTGAACTTAGAGTCAAAGAGTAAGGTGCAGATTTCTTTTTTTCTGTGTGCTCTTGGAGAGATTTGAACACTAGAACATAATAGGTGGAAAGGACCTGAGAGGCCATCTGCTCCAACCTCTTCATTTTACAGATGTGGAAATCGATGCAGAGAGAGCTCAAGTGACATAGACAAGGTCATACAGGTTAGTAAACATCAGAATCTGAATTTGAATCCAGGTCTCCTAATTCCAGAGCCTGTGCTCTTCCCATTAAGCCACACCTCATCTATAAAATGGGATAATAGTACATAGAGCACCTACTTCAAAGTGTTTCATGAGCATTAAATAAGATAATGTATTTAAAGTACTTTGAAAACTATAAAATGCCATGTCAAAAAAGAGTGGTTATTATTGAGCTATTATTAAAAAGTATAAAAGGAAAAATGCAACTTGATATTATATAAAAGACAAAAGTTTATCAGAGATAATAACCCTTTATTTTATTTATTTGAACATAAATAGTAATATGGCAGTACATCTAATTTATTTAACTTATGCAGATTTTAAGTAACATCCTTTAAAGACTGAAGCTTCTAAACTCTTATGATTACTAATACTATAATATGCAAATTTTAAGTAACATATGCTTTAAAGATAGAAACTTCTAAACTTTTGTGATTACTAACATTATGTGTCATATTATTCCATAAGGTACTATACAGGGTGAAACTTGTTGATATGAAAACATATCAAATAACTTAGGGAGTGGTTACATATTTAGATTATGGAAATGTTCATTACAGTGTTACATGAAAGAGCAAGTTTCTCTATATATTTAATACTGTCATCATTACTACTGTATCCACATTTATAAAGAGCTTTATCATTACGAAGTGCTTTATGTACATTTTCTGATTTCGTGCTTACAACAACCTTGGAGTTGGTTCTGTTCATTATGCAATTCAGTTTACAGGAACACATCTGTTACATAAAGTGAAATATTCCTGCACATAGTGTTATTATGTCAAATTCCTCAACACTTCAAAATATTGCCTAGGTGTGGCCATTCTCTCCTCTTGATGAAGATCATGACCCATCCACGCCTTAATTCCCAGTCTTCATGAATTGCTGTGGTCAAAAAACATGTATCCTCTAGTGTAAAACTTCTTGTTATGGCCTGGACTTCTACTTAAAGCCTATTCTGCTTGGTAGCACTTGCCAGAGTGCTCATATAGCCTTCAGGAAGCCAGGGTTACATTGACCCTGTGATGAGGTATTTAAGTAGAGGACAAAACAAATTTAATTCATGTTGAGTTTTCTTTTTTTTCAAAAAAATTTTTTTTACTTTTCGGAGGGCAATTGGGGTTAAGTGACTTGCCCAAGGTCACATGGCTAGTTTTTGTGTCAAGTGTCTGAGGCCAAAGTTGAACTCAGGTCCTCCTAACTCCAGGGCCAGTGCTCTATTCACTGTTCCACCTAGCCACCCCACCATGTTGAGTTTTCTTTTCCATTTGCCTCATTGCTCAGAAAGGGAATGCAGAGTGCATAGGTTAGTAGCATCTCTTTTTCAATGGAATGAAATCATGTAAATAGCCTCTGGCTCACCACACAAGCAATTCATCATTTACTTTAATGAATTTAGTGCTTCACGAAGCTAACTGGAAAAGCCAAATACTGTAGAGTCTTAGAAGAAATGCCAGGCTACTTAGAAAACTGAACAAACAAAATAATCCATCTTAAAAACAAATCCTCATACCCCAGAGTTACCTAATTCTGCTAGTTAGCTTTTTCTAAGCAATTCTAAATTCCAGATATTAAAAGCTGTCTTTATTGTTTTTCTCATAATCCCAGTAGACTAATTTTTCTGGATGACTTTGTATTGCCCTTAATAACATGCTACAATTTAAACCAACACTTGATGGTGTATCATTTTTTTCCTTCTTTAGCCACTCACTAAAGCTATTTTCCATTGTCTTATTTACAACTAAACATTATCCTCATTCCACTTGTACAGCTTTTTAAGTTATCTTTCTTCATCCAAAATCACCTAATTTATCCAAAGGAAATAATTTGAGTAGGTCAAGGAAATGCAATTTGGTAGTCATCTGAAATGATCTCTTCAATAAATTAGAATTTTAAGGTCATTGCATTTGGATTTCTATGGAGGAGTGGGGAGGGAGGGGGTGGAACGAAGGGGAAAAAAAGAAGCAAAAGGGATACAGAAAACAAATAGGGGAGAGACATAGAGACATAAAGAGACACAGAGAATCAGAGAGAGAGAGAGAGAGAGAGAATTTTTGTAGTATGGAATGTTGTTGAAATAGCCTAGGAAACAAGTGTCACAAAGAATACTTTTTTAAGGGAAAATTTTAATTCAGTGGGCTTTCCGAACTATTTGAAAAAGTCTAAATTTGGTTTGTTTTTTGTTGTTGTCATGGCTAAGACCATGAATATCTTTTCCCATTCAGAACATTAATTGAACAGTAACATCCTTGGAACTTGAGTGCATGATTTCTAGTTATCATCATGATCTTTTAAATTCTTTCCACTTATCTTGAGCATCTTAGAGTTGGAGTAAATACAGCTGTTATAGTCAATATCTACTAGTACTAACTGGTTTGAATTTTCCTTAATAGGAAGTACTCTGCTACTTAGAATTATAATGCTAGCCATAAATGTGGAGACTGTGTATACTCAAAAGGATTTCTGAAGAGATGTAATAGTGCTATCTCCATCACTTTATTGTTTCATAATTTCAAAGGGCAATATTAACTTGACAAATTTGTATGGAGCTATGATGATTTGCTGGGTTTTTTAGGGGATATACATTTGCCCTTAAGGCTTACGAGCTAATAGGAGTTAAAAGAAAATAAAAACAAAACCCAACAATGACAAAAAAACCCATACACCAATCACTGTCAAATAGGTAGAATATGAGGACTTGTATACAGATAAGTATAATATACAAATATCATACATATATATTATATATACAGATACAGAGAAACAACTGCGAAAGTTAGAAGGACAGAAGATAGAGAGGAACAGGAGAGGGAAAAGGGAAAACTTCAAGGAAAAGGTGGCATCTAAACTGCGTAATTAATGATGATAGTTGCCATTATTGGTGAAAGGCTGGGGTTGGAGATAAAGATTTGAAAATTGTTCCCATATATGTAAAAAATGTGAGAATGGGTAAGAGTGCAGGGAGGGAAAAAGAGGGGAGAGAGAGAGACAGAGACATAGACTGACAGACAGAGACAGACAGAGGTAGACAGAGAAACAGACAGAGAGGCAAAGAGAAAGCTGAGGCAATGGCAAAGAAAAGATTTAGCTTTCCTATTCCACTTAGTCTTTTCACAGAAATAATTTACTGGTTACACATATAGTTTAGTCCAAATAATAAAAGATTCAACTTTGAAACAATGTAATTCATGATTATTTTAACTTTTGTCTTCCAAGCCTGACACCACAATTTCCTTTCTCAAATACATGTATATGTCGCTCTTGTTTCTGAAACCTAAAAAAAATAACGCCCAAACAAATCCATTGTCTTGCCCAGGGGGGACAATTGCCAATATTTCCAGGAGTAATGTGTGATAATTTCCCAACTGCCATGCTAGAGGTTTTTAATTATTTCACAATGTCCTAATATCATCAGATCATAGACTTAAAGCTGGAAAAGAGGTCAAAGGTCATCGAGTCTAAACTCCTCATTTTATAAATGAGAAAAGTAAGCCTCAGAGAAGGGAGGTAGCCTGTCCAAGCTAACAGGTCATAAGAGGCAGAGCCGGCATTGGAACTCAGGTGCTAGGATTCCAAATCCAGCACTCTTCATTTAGGTTGTTCTTGTTTTCAACTACTCACTTCTTACTGAAATCAAGCCCTTTTCAAATCTGTTATACCTTTTTGGTGGATGTGGCAGGGAGTTACAAATAAAGCAAATTTGGCTTTTACTATATTTAAATTTCTAGCCCAAGTAAAGCTGAGTTGGAAATGCCACGGATATGCAGCACAAATTTATTAACTTCTGCTGAGCAGGACCATCTCTAAGTACCAGCTAACTAAGCTACAGTTTAAAACTTTGCACAATCAGGGTCCTCTAAATATATCTGAGATAAAAGTAAGGGTCTCTAAGTCTTGCCTAAGCTCAGGGTCTCAGCATGGGTTAATATATTTTTCATGCTTACTTTATCCCTGTCTCCCAGAGAGAAGATTGAGGACTATAAATTATTATGACCATTTCAAGATTCCTTTAGAGTCTCATTTTTATACTTTATACATTTGAAGTGGGTACTTCTATATGAAATCAAAGGCCTGGAAAGACTCTTGGGAAGTTAATTGGTCCATTCTCCTTTCTTCAAACAATTATCTTGAATTGATTTGATTCCACAAGAAACTATCAGCAACAACAAATAATCTAAAGAAAGAAGATGATTTTCTTGGGTTCTCCATTCAGGTTCTGCTGCTGTTGTTACTATGTTCTAGGTTTTGCTTGGATTTACAGTCAGCTATTTGGTTGGGATGTATCTGGCTCAGAATTATGGTGTTCCAAATGTTTCCCAGAAGTTTCAAATTATTAAAAGAGACAAGAAAGCTAAGAGGAAAACCTCTATTTCTTAATGCCAAGCCCATTATTTTCTAAACTCTGATCAAAATCTTGAGCTCCCCTTTTCCATTTGAACCTATTCATATGGAAGAAGAAAAGTTCCTATTCTGTTCTTTAAGATTTTCTTCAATGAGCTAGATGCCTTTGAACTAAAACTCTTAACTTAACACTAAAAGCTACCTTTTTCTATTATACTTTACTCTTTACCATGAACTCCTTTGATCTTTCTTTCATATTAGGATATACTAGAACTCAAATTGTTGGTCTTGACTAGGAAATACTAATTTCAGTTGATGGTCTCTGCCTTTATCTCTTTAGTGATGAATTTCTAGCAATTTTCCTTGCTACATTATATAGTCTCCCACTTCATCCAGAGTCATTTTGACCTATGGCTTGCCATTGGACCCTGATGTCTCTGGAAGAGACAGGGGGCTTGATGACTTTGCACAACTCTGCCTCAATTAAATCCAATTCACTTTCAAGTCAAGATACCACCATCCTGAAGTCATTGGTTCTCGTTGAGAATGAAGGACAAACAACAACACACAAAGTTTTAAAACTAAAGGGGTTTTAGGAAAACGTGTCACACCTGAAGCGCGGATTCTTCCTGCATTGTCTCAATAAGTGGTCATCTGATCACTGATGGAACACTTTCTGTGATAGAGCATTCGTCACTTAATGTCTTTTAAGTGATTGAAGTTATCAAAGCCATTTAGCACCCCAAAATAATAACATTTGTTTTGCCTAAGTGTGCATTGGCACAGGTACTGCTTCACCACATGTTTATGACAACCCATCTAATAACTGAAAATTCCTTTGGAAAATGTATTTCTAGTACCATCATAGTTTGATGTGTATTATAAATGTTTTACATATCAAAATCTTGATGAAGATCATATTCTTTAAATATTTCAGTTCGAATTAGGATTTTGTGCATGGTTCAATGGAATGAGCTATGCCTCTGAAGTGAGAGGGTGTAGCCTTAAATCCTGCCTCTGACAAACTCCTTTTGTGTAACCTTGTAAAAATCAATGAATCTCTGTTTCCTCATCTGAAAAAGGAATGGGCTGGACCCTATGATCCCTCGAAAGCAGCTCCTTTCACTTTTTATTGTTCTAATTGCAAGGAAGTTTTTCTTTACATGGAGCCTAAATCTGTCTTTCTGAAACATTCATCTCCTGTTAGTGTTTCGTGTTTCCTAGTCAAGAACAATAATTCAAGTTTCAGCATATCCTAAGCAGGTGGGGGGGGGGGGTAGTGTGTCTAAGGAGTTCAAGGAAAGAAGTGAAATATAGTAAAGATAGTTTTATGTTAAGGCTGCATTTTAGTTCAAAGGTAACTCATTGTAAAGAAAATCATAGAGAACAGAATAGTTCTGTTGTAAGGTTGATTTGTACCTACCTTCTTAGCTGTTATTTAATGTTGATTCGGGTTCAAGTTATACTTTAGTTTCTATGAACAAATTTAGCTTTCCCCATCCAAATGAAAGGTCCCAAAGATATAGAAATAAGTGACTTTAACCAAAAATGTTAATTCTACAATCACATAAAAATCCTTATCACACACAGAAAAATGAAAAGTAGCATTAGTAGATACTGAAAGAACAGTCAGAAAACTCTTAACTATAGTCAAGAGTTGTTGGTAATAAAAGAAGATGAAGATAATTTAAGATAAAGGTAAAAATGTTGCTGAGAATATGCATGTTCACTTTGAAAACTTTTTCCAGAAAAGATATACCCTTAATGCATTTCAGAACAAATGATATATCACATAATGCTATATGTGTATTTTTAAGATCCATGGAGTTACAGAAAGAGTGTGTCTTCTAAAAGTGTGCTAATAATTAAGTGACATTAGCCTGGGTGCACTGCTTTATGAGGCAATAATCCAGATCCTGAGTGCTCTACATAGCAATTTTATAACGCTAAAGGGACCATGTTACTGCTTTGCAAAAGACGGCCTTTTCTATTATTGATACAGCAAACAAGACATATTCAAAGTTTTGGGCAATTTGCCTAAAACAGATAATAACCTCCTCTTCTTCCAAGCCCAATTTGTGGAGAAATGTTATCAGAAAAGTTAATTGGACATAGTTTCTGGAATAACCAAGTCAACAATTATGTTTTATGTATTAAGCACCTTTCACATGCAAAGAAGTCACTGTAATCATCATTGGTGAATATTTAGCTTATGACAAATTAATTGGTCAAGTACATTTTTTTTATTCAAGAGATTACCTCATTTTACCTCAGTTACCTTAATTTTCAGACTTCTAGCCACATTGACCTCTATCCATTGTAACTCAATCAACTGCATTTCTTTGTATATTTTAAGTCTGAAGCACAAATGTCCTTGGTTGGCCTAAGACTGCGAAATTTTGATTCAGTAAAAGGGTTGCACTTAAGGACTTGGAGGACCACATGTGGCCTTGAGGCCACAGTTTCCCCATCCCTAGGATAAGGTATAGTCTCCCTTCTCTGCTTTACCTTGCTGAAATCCATAAAGCAAAGAAAATAGAGATAACAGGGTGTAAATTTTTGTTTTAAAGTAAAATTATAATATCTGCTTATTATTATTTGTATTTAAAATACATGTTCCCAATGAGGAAAAGTTAGAGTACAATGCAATAAAAAATATATTTTAAAAAATTGCATGAATCAATGGACCTAGTCTTCCTCCCGTTAAAGCTGAGATTTGAACACAGGTCCTCTGACTCTAGAACCGCTATTCTTTCCACCATACCATATTGCCTCCCCGAGGAAGAGTGTAAATTCTGCACTGTGATCCAATTCAATCAGCATTTATTAAGCACCTTCATGGACCAAGTTCTGTGCCAAGCTCTGGGCAGTATGTAAGAATACTTTAGCCTACATTCCAGTCAAGAATGATGGTTGATGCTACTGAAGGAGAATGACATCCTGCTGTTAGACTGGCCTGCCTAGGAGGGAATGGCAGAGGCAGTTAAGCACTTTCTGCTCTGCTCGTTGAGGCTATGGACATTTATGAGACACAGCTGAGTGAAGTGTCTTCACTTCAGTCACCTGGAGGCCAAGATGCATGGCATTTTTTTCATTCCTCTGTTGAGAGTTATGCCTACTGGATGTGATGATCAAAGAGCAGCAACAGTAGTTGTGTCAACACTATAAAACATTTCAGTTAAAAACATTTTTTTTCTGTGTAAAACCTAACAGGCCCTTTTATTTCTTTGAAGGTACAAAAGGAACTTTGTGAATTGTCATCAGAAATTGGTCTCCCCTAACCTTTAACCTTTCACCAACAAGAAACTGGCTTTCTGGATAAAGTCCAATCTACTGGGAAATGACTGTTCATTATTTTTTAAAAATATCTAATTGTCAAATAAAGCAAGACAGAGCTTCTTGAGAGCAGTCTCTGGTGAAAAAAAAAATCAAGACTTACTTGTTCAAAACCCCCATACAATCCAGAATATGAAAAGCATCTGAAAGCATTCTAAACTCGTGTTCATAGAAGAACATCTTCTTGTTACAAGGGGGCTTTGTCATCTGTATCTGAATGGATTACACAGCCTATGAGGAAAACCTATTTTTAAAATAGCACTAGACTTCCAGAAAATCATTAACTGGACTTCTATCTTCTGAATGAGATAATTTATTTCTAATCGTTAAATTTGTGTGTTTTCATACTGAACCTCAGAATACTATTTTTTTATTATAGGCCAGCTAGAGATAGAGTGCTAGGCCTGAGTTCAAATCTGGACTCTGAGCAAATCACTTAATCTCTATTTGACTCAATTTCCTCATCTGTAAAATGTGGACAGGTTGCATTTTTGTCCGTTTTCAAAGAGGACAGTGAGATGATGACATGACTTGCAGTTGATTTTGATTTGCGTGAGGGAGAGCTGTTCAAGGTCACCAGCCTCACTTTCTCCTCCAGAGCATCTGAGTCCAGAGACTTGATATTCATCAGGATGACTGGAGATGACCCAGGATGCAATGGGAGACCCTGGCCCTTTTATGCTAAGGCCTTTTCAGGTACTCACTTAGAGTGAGGTAAGGCCCATTCAGTGAATGGGCCTTCTCTTTAAGAAGTGAGTCAAGGGATGGCTCCTTTAACTAGAAAAAGAAAAAAAAATCTAGCTGGGAGGGGAAGACCCTGAGGTTTGCTGCTCCAAAGAGAAACAGTTACATTGATATTCAATTTTGAATTGAATATTGAATTCAATTCAAAAAATTCAACAGAAACAATTGATATTCACTCTAATCCAGGGGGGTCCAAAATACAGCTATTAAGTGCAGCTTGAGCAGGGACCTAATGTGGTCCAGTCTATGAGCTTTAGTGTGAACTGGGTTATAATACCTACCACCCAGTGTGGTTGTGAGGATCAAATCTGATAATAGTCTAAATCGTTTAGCGTAGTGACTTGGCACAGAATTAGCACTATGCATGTGTTTGATATTGTTATTCACATAGCTTTTCCTTACCCACAAGAACTCAAAGTAATTCTCAGATATGAAATTAATGTGTTATCTTTGGAGGTCAATATATGGATTACTGACTGTGAAGCAAGGTTCAGAGAAATTAGGTAATCTGTGCAAGGTCACATTGTGATACATATTGTTGCCAATACTTAACTGGAGGCAAGTATCTAATTACTACTCAGCCTTTTGTCATTTATATTTGCTGACACCCTGAAGCTAGGCCAGACTTGGTGGTTAGCTACTGACCTACATGCCAGAGTGCACAGGACCCAGGAGAAGCAGTGATTTAAGGGAAAAATCTAAAGGATAAGGACAAGTCGGAGTGAGAATTCATCTTGAAAGAGTAGAAAGAAAGCTGGACTTGGAGATTAGGGACCTGGTTTCAACTCTAACACATTTTTAGCTGTTACTATAAAGAGTTCAGTTTTACCTCTCAGACTCTCAGTTTTCTTCTCATTTTTAAAATAAGAATAAAAATATTGGCACTGTTGCCCTCACAAAGGCATTGTAAAGGGGAGGTTAGGTGGTGCAGTGAATAGAACACTGACCCTGGAGTCAGGAGGACCTGAGTTCAAATCCTGATTCAGACATTTGACACAAAAACTAGCCGTGTGACCTTGGGCAAGTCACTTAACCCCAATCTCCCTACCTTCCCCCCTCCAAAAAGCAAAAAAAAAAAAACCACCAAAAACAAAAAAACAAAGGCATTGTAAAGAAAGCACTTCATAAACCACCAAGCACTACATAAATCTATTACAAATAATTTGTAATATCTTATAAAAGAATACAATGGTAACTATAAAGTATATAATCTGACAATTAAAATGCATAGAGTCTAATACAATGGTGAGGAACCTGTGGCCCTCTAGGTCCTCGAGTGTGGTCCTTTGAATTCAAACTTCACAGAACAAATCCTCTTAATAAAAGAATTTGTTTTGCAAAACTTGGACTCAGTCAAAAGACCGCACCCAAGGATGTAGAAGGCCACATATGTCCTCAAGGCCGCAGGTTCCCCATTCCTAGTCTAATATATAGGATCCCCCCCATCAGTAAGTTTAAAAAACAATGCTCTTGCTTTTTATTCTAATGTGGTAAATCCATACTTTTTTCATAAATATCTTTTTTAATATAAAAAACTCAGACCTTCACATAATGGTAATCATATTATTTGTATAGATTGTTGAAGAAAGATATAATGACAAAAATTAATTATGAATTTAGTAATGTTTTAAAATTATTTTTGAATTTTATTAAGCACAGACTCTATTCCCATATTTGAAAAAAAGAGCCAAGCAAACCATTCAGTCTACAGAAGGCATGATTCCTTATTTATAGATTTGTGGACCCTTTACAAGAACTCCACAGCTCCCTTGGGTACCAGCAGGTTGAAAACTGCTGTTCTCATGAATGCTAGTCTACTCCATCTCTTTCTAATCATTGAATTTTTTACTCTGCAAATACTAGACTAGCATGTCCTTTCACAATTCTTTCCCTGTCTCTTCTAGACAAGAAAAACAATGCAAATTGGCTGCCTTTGTGTTAATTAACATACTTTCATGTATCACAAGACCTTGCAGTGTTTTGCTTTTGGCTTGATTAAAATGCTAAGATGAAGTTGGAGAAAATACCTTTAAGTTTTGTGCCTGATATAGGATTGTGTAACTGGGAGTTGGGCCTCTTGCCACTGACACTGGATAAAAGTACAGTATGTTTTACTTGGTTACTTATCAGTCCTGCTAGTAAAGAACATTCTTTCAAGCTGGTTGTATTTCATGGGAGACAAAAGGAATCTAAACAGAGGAGCATTAGAATTATGAAACTTTAACTTACAGATTCCAATTAATTTTCTGAATTTTAATCAATTGGACCACGAAGGTAATATCACCAGATTACAAGCTATGACTTCAGTATGGACATGTATGTCTGTGGTCCAGAAATCAGCCTAGACAGCCTAGAAGAGTTTCATGGGTCAGCAGAGAACTGGCCACCAGATGATGGATGATTTTGACCACAGCAGCTCACAAAACTTTTTAGCAAATCGTGAAAGGACTGTAATCTGTTGGGTTGCCAACATTGATGAAATCATGAATCCTCAATGTTGATTAGATTGGTCAGGGATAGAAAGGCACTTCTTCCATTAACTACAATAGCAAACGTAGGTTTAGAGTCTGCAGAAAATTTGACTATAGGCTATTAAGAAACTTAATGTAAAACACCCATGACTTGGCTTGTATTTTCTAATTGCTATTGTTCAGAGCCATCTGATCCTCCATCAATTAATGTGTTGGGAAGGGCCATTAAGAAATTTGCATACTGATAAAAAAAAAAGTGACTTTCTAGTCATGGAGCCATGCTGAATCTGTTTGGAAGGCTGATGAATCCACACATGTATATTGCAAACACATGGAATGAAACACAGAATTGTAAGAGGAATTAAACAAAGTTCCCCTCCCTCTGTCTTTTTTCTCCATATTTCCAATTGTTTCTTCTCTTCTCTCATCCCCCCCCACCACACAGAATTCTTTGCAGTCACACTGGGGATGTTTCAGTGCCCAACTAAAAGCTAAACATTGACCAAATAAGTAAACATTTAACCGAGGGTAGTTTCAGAATACAGCTGGATCATGCAGCCAAACCACAGCTTGGAAGGTGGTTAGGGCTTTCTAATCTCCATATTACCAAAGCAGAAAAGAATAAGGGAATGATGGATATCTGAATGAGGCAGTCTCCAAATTCAGTCACCATCAATAGAGGCAAACGCATGTTTTATGTGTGCTGCTTAAATCCTTAACCAGTCTCAGCTGTTGACAGATTGTTGTATTTTAATAAATGGTATTTTAAGATGACTTGCTTTATTGAATTTTGGGAAATGAGTTGCTTTAATATATGATTTCCACAGAAATTATGCTATATTCATTTTCTGTCTCTTTTGTTGTTGTTGTTTAGACATGTCTGACTCTCCAGGGCCCCTTTTGGGGTTTTCTTGGCAAAGATACTGGAGTGATCATGCATACTTCCTTTTTAAGATCATTTTACAAATGAGGAAATTGAGGCAGATAGGGTTCAGTGACTTGCCCAGGGTCACACAGCTAGTAACTGTCTGAGGTCAGATTTGAACTCAGGAATATGAGTCTTCCTGATTTCAGGCCCAGCACTTTATCCAATGCACCACCTAGCTGTTCTCCTGTTAGAATGTAATTCCTCCGAGGCAAGGACTGACCACTTAATTTTTGTCTGTGTATTCCCAGTCACACAACAGGCACGTAATAAATGCTTGTTGATAGAACGATAATTTAAAAAGCATGGCCCACAAAAGTCCTGTGTTCCTCACACACTGTGAATTTGTTCTAAGTGAATGGAGTCCACTTCTCAGAATTATCTCTTCCTTTTCTTGATTACATTAGCTCTATGTGTTTTGATCATTATCTGTTTCAACAGAGAATGTTTGTGATATTAATAATATAAGTATGGACAATACCATCGTTTCAAAATATTGCAATCAAAGGGAACAAATAATTCAATTGTGTACCTCTTTACTACTCCTGAAACTCAGTTGCCACATCTGTAAAATGAGGCTAATGATATACCTGGCCTTTCAGAGTTGCTGTGAGGAACCAATCAGGTACCATATTGGAAGAACTTCGCAAATACCGATGTGCTCCCTAAGTGTGAGTTATCATCAATGTTATTGTGATCATTAGACGGAGGATACAAAGAAGTAGAACCCCAGTTGTTACCCTCAAGGAGCTTACAATCCAGTTTGGGAAGCAAGACATACTTGACAGATTAGTGATATGGATAATAATAACTACAGTCGAATAGAGATTACTGTATACTGTATGTATAGGAAAATTTCCACTTAATAAAAAGCTCAGCATTAAATACTATAGACAAGCTCAGTTTACTACTAGAAAAATAAAAATAAAAATAATAGAGCCTACTATATGCCAGGCACTGAGTTAAGCATTTGAGAAATTTGATCCTTTATAACAATTTTGTGAGGTTGGTGTTATTATTATTCCCATTTTACAGATGAAGAAAATGAGGCAAATAAAGGTTATTTTTTTATCCAGGGTCACACAGCCTGAGGAGGAATTTGAGCTTAGGTCTTCCTGACTTCAGGCCCAGGGCTTTAGCTATTGTGCCACCTAGCTACCTCTCTAATAAATATCATGTGTTTGAAGAAAATATACTTGGTGCTTTCCACCAGTACAGATGTTTGCAAAAATCACCCAACATCAGGGAAAAGAGAATAATACTAGAAATCAGTTCTTTCTGGTTCTTTTTGGGGCCTTGTACTCATGAACTAGCAGCTTCATATTCTCTGTAATAGCTTTGTTAGCTGTACATGGTGGAGTGTAGTCTTTTGATTCATGCTACTAGCAGAAGCTGAGGATGGTGGAGCCCTTAAGATTGGAAATTCTGAACTGCAGTGTGTTAAGCTGATTAGATGTCTGCACTAATATGGTGAATCCCCTAGGAGCAGGGAACCCTTAAGCTGCCTAAAAATGGGCAAACTGGCCCAAGCTGGAAACAGAGCAGGTCAGAGCTTTCCAGGGGCTTAGCAGTGAGTTCATCCAATGAAAGGCTCCTGCACTTCTAGCCTGGAAGAGACAGGGAGACTCAGTCTCAAAACAAAACATTCCAGCTTTGTTTAGGCCCTCATATTTCCAAATATTTTAAACTTATAAGAGTACTATGAACATCACCAAAAAGGCAAGACTAAATGCCAAACAGTCCAGTCATTCTAATGTCAACATGGATGCTGAATTCTTTGGCAGGGGACCATGGACTTTAAAAGTTAGCCTCCTGCACTAATTAAGCAGCAAAATGATGTACCAGCACACAGAATGCTAGGCATTTCATTGCTTAAAAATTCTTCCCAGAAAAAAACGTCATCTAACAAATTCTTGAAAGACATGATTTGAATTGAGAACACAGGCCTCAGTACAAAAGGCAAGCTCACACTGACAAATTCCACATAAGACAATAGCTCAGATTCTGCCAAATGAGATATCCCTTGGGTGCATTACCCCAGGGTTTTGTAAAGGATTCTTTGGGGGAGCTGGAGGAAATCCTCTCTTGAATGTTCACCAGACAGGACTTTGTTGTGTTCTGATACATGCCAAACAGGGAAGGAAGAGCTCAGAGGAACAGACAAACAAATGTGGGCGTGGCCTAGAAGTCCAAGTTGTCCTGGCAAACCTGTGATTAAAGGCAAGCCCATTATGGCATAAGATTTAGGTGGTTGCTCTTTAATAGTTTAATGAAAGAGTCAGATTATTTACTTTTATCATTGGTCATCCAGGATGAGAGAGGATATGATTGTAAAAAGCATTTTGATACAACTGAAGTAAAACTAAATCTTACTAGTTGTCTGCACTAAGTCTGATACCAAAATGATGAGTCCCCAGGAGCAAGGAACAAACAGACTGCTTAAACAGGGACAGATTTTATACATCTGCTGATTTATGTTCCAATAAAATTATATGTTCACATTTTTTCTTCTCAACTCCAATATATTATTAAGTAACTATCGCAGATCTATAAGCAAAGCCTCCATCTTTGCTTCATCTTCTTAAGTGTCCAACTGGGTCTAGTTAGTGCTAGGGGGTACAGAGGATAGAGTGCTAGGGCTGGAGTCAAGAAGACTCATCTTTGAGAGTTCAAATCCAGCCTCAGATACTTCCTAGCTATGTGACCCTGGGCAAGTCATTTAATCCTGCCTGCTTCAGTTTCTTCATCTGAAAAAATGAGCTGGAGAAGGAAATGGTAAACCACTTTAGTAATTTTGCCAAGAAAACCCCAAAAGGGGTGATGAAGAGTTGGACACGACTGAAAACAACCAAACAACATTGCTCAGCATGGCACCAGAAAAGAAATAGAGGCACAAGAGACAGAACATTGGATATGGAGCTGATCTCAGATATTTAGTCGCTAATGTGACCCTTGACAAATCACATTAACAAGTTCTGTCTGCCTCAGGTTCCTTATCTTTAAAATGGGGATAAATAACACCTGCCTCCCAAGGTTGTGAAGATCAAATGAAATATTTGTAAAGCATTTTGCAAATTCCAAAGTGCCATGTAAATGCGAGCTGTTATTATATTGTACAAAAGAATATATGCATTGCAGTTCTTATAGGGGTAGAGGCAAATGGCTGGGAATCTTTATAGGAAAGTCTTAGAAGCCTGTATTTTATAATATGAAACATAAGGACTGGAGGGGAAAGTTCTGGCAGAGAAGATAAACATGCAAACCTGTCTTTATACTGTTTTTATCTTTAGGTGCTAAACCCAGCTCTGTTTACTCCTGCAAATTTCACCACTTAACTTAAAACCAAAGATATTTACTTTCAACATGTTTTAGTTTCTATAGGAAAGAGATGGTCTCTGTAATGCATGTCAGGGAATTAGAGGCCTAACATTGCCTTTCAATATATATTTGCTCATTAAAGAAAGAGGGAGGCCATAAAAGATTTTGTAATATTAAACTTTCACTGACCTTTATAAAGAGAAACCTCACAATGAAAAACATTTTTTTTAAAGATAAGCATCATTAAGTTTAAACCAAAGTTCTAAAATTTTAAAGTGAAAGTACCTTTGCTGTAATTTCTTAATGGAAAACATATAAACCTCTTGGAATTAAGAAAGCATCAGGTTTGAAAGGTTTAGAACTCTTCTAAATTGATTGTAAATTGACACGTTTGTCAACATTAATGCTGCTGCTTCTCTGATTTTAGGTCTTTAATTCTTTCTGGCAAAGGAATCAAGCAGTTAAGAGATATATTTCATGGGCATTTTTCTATCCAAAAGAAAACCATCTCTAGCTGGCCATCACAAGCCTAAATTTCACTTCTTTCAATGCCCAGAAATATTAACAGATAGATATTTGTGGCTTAGGTACATGGCTAGCAGAATGATAACATGGATCAGACTCACCACACTTTACCTTCACCTGTTTACAAAGTTCATTTTTTAGTAAGGATTAGAGAGTCAATCCAGATGATTTGGCAGTCACCTGACCCCAAAGTTCCAGCAGCTGACCGTTCAAAGCAGATGTTCTCCTGTCTGTTTTCATGACATTTTTGTATTTTTCAATCATTAAAATGAAGAGAATCATTACTGATCACAGAAGACGAAGGCTGCTCTGGTTTTGTCATTAGCTTTGTTTTCTTTTTACAATAGCAAATGCACTCAGAATCAATAACTATGTATTGAGCATCAAGAGAATATTATATAGACTAGATAACACATGGGCTCTGTCTTTAAGGAGGTTTGCTACTTAAATTTTTCTAAATTATAAATTATAAATCATGCTTGATGACAAAATATCAGCAAGGATACCCTGCCGAGTCAATCTCCTGACACCACCTGAAATCCCAGTTATCCTTAGGAACCCCCATTTTATTTTGTAAAAGAATTGAGCTAGGATGTACCTCAAACTACATTCCAAAATAGCACCGTGAAGGATCTTTTCAACTAGTACCTCCCCTAAGGAAACAATGGTGAGTACTAAAGAATGATAATTTAATTCAATTGGACTTCTATAGCATATCTCTAAGGGACAGGTTAACAGATATATGTTATTTATATGTGGAGTTATTATTGAAAGGTTTGGATGGCTGGCTCTGAACCATTAGAAATGGAATAGATGAGAAAAGAATATTCCCATTCCTATGGGACTAAGAATAGTCCCATTCCTTATGCCACTCCTATAGCTAGCACTAGACCAAAATGCTGGCCAAACTATAGGGAGGAACACTATCCATTTCCTCTCTCATTGTAGCTCTAACCTATTCCTATTCCTTCCATATACATGGCAGAACCTGAAGCAGCCTAAAATTGGGAGACAAAAGTTATAAAAAAAGTTATAAAAAATCACTATAAGCCTATGTTTGCTTGTAATATTTTTACTCTAGTTTGGGTAGCCTATAAGGAAAGGCAATCTGGTGTAGTGTAGTGACAAAAATGTTCATCTTGGGGTCAGGAGCTCCTTGGTACTTACTAGCTGTGTGACCTCGGGCATGTTGATCAACCTTTCTTGTCTGTATTCCATCATCTTCATACCCTGCTCACAGACTTGCTATGTAATAGGATATGAGCTAACACATATAAGGGACTTTGCAAACCTTAACGTGCCAGCTGTTATGACGACTTTAGATGTTATTGAGTTGTGTCCAACTCTTTTTGACCCTATTTGGAATTTGATTTGCCATTTATTTCTCCAGCTCATTTTACACATGAGGAAACTGAGGCAAAGTTCAGTAAGTGACTTGCTGAGGATCACACAGTTAGTTGTGTTTGTCCTTCATTTTTGAAGAGGACCATGGCATCAGGGAAATGATGACAAGACTTGAAGTTGACTTTGATTTGAGTGAGGAAGGGCTGTGCAAGGTCACCAGCTTCATCTTCTCCTCCAGAGCCATCTGGGTCCAGTGACCTGATATTTATCAAAACGACTGGAGATGACCCAGGATGCAATGGGAGACCCTGGCTCTTTTATGCTAAGGTCTTTTTAGGTACTCAGAGTGAGGTAAGGCCCATTTAGTGAATAGGCCTCTTTAAGAAGTGAGTCAAGGGATGTCCCTTTAATTAGAAAAAATGAAAAAAAAATGAAGCTGGGAGGGGAAGACCCTCAGGGTTGCTGTTCCAAAGAGAAACAAATGTCATCAACATTCACACAGTTAGTAAATGTCTGAGGACAGATTTGAACTCAGTAAAAGGAGTTTCTCTGACTCCAGGCTTAGCCCTCTATCCACTATACCCCCTACCTACCCATGGTGACTGCATTATAAAGGTGGGAAGATGTGATGATAGGGAGAAATATGTGGGAAAACATGGTCAGAGAAGAAGTAATGGGAGAGAGCAAACACTTGTGGATTACACAGAAACCTCAGACTTTTATATCATGAACCCTCTCTTTGAAAAAAAATTATTGGTAGTACAACGGTATATACAAAATAACACTATTAAAATGAAATATGTTGTATTTTAATGGGCAGCAAAAAATTATTGACTTGGGTGTTATCCCTGAGTGATCTGTTTATGTGCAGAGATTATCAATTCATTAGAATTAAGAGGAAAATGAGTAAAAAAAAAAAGAAAATATATAGCTTACAAATGATAAAACTTGATCATTAACTATTTAAACAAATCAATATCAAAAATAGAGACTGGACAACAGAAATGACATTGACATAGAATATAATAATTTTGCCCAGGAATTTAACAAATGTAAACTAATTGCCAGAAAAGGAGACCAAAATAGCCTAGACAGATAGCATCTTAATCCAGAAACACCATCACAGATATAGAGAAGATCCAAAGCATAGCCTAGGTCAAAGAATTATTCCCTGGATATAATGAGGTCCTCCAGAGAGTCTACCTATGGATGATGCACTGTTTACATCAAGTCTTGAACACTGCAGATTCTCCTAGAAAGGCTCTGTAATCTCTCAATAGAATTTCGCCTGTCCAGCTGCACAGGAAACACAAAATGGATGAAGAATGTCTGTTTCCCAGATTCCAACATACAGTTGGACAGACACTATGTTGAGCTTATACAACAGTATGTGTGTCTGGAACAGACCATACAGATGGACAATGAGTTGAACCTAGAGCTGGGAAGGAGGAAGAGAGTGGCCTGGATTGCTTTTGGAAAATTGCTTCTCTATTGACTCCAAGTTTTCCATGAAAGTACAAGCCAATCTTTTTAATAGTAATATTGTACTGGTGATGATAGGTGTCAGAGAGTCATGGAATTCAACTGACTCTGAAGAATTAAAAATGAATATAATAGCGGGGCAGAGTCAAGGTGGCAGAGTGAAAGCAGGAATTTGTTTAAGTTCCCACACCACCACCTCTAAAACCTATAAAATATGACTCTTAAACAAATTTTAGAGCTACAGAACCCACAAAATGACAGACAGATACAAATCTCCCACTGAAGGCAACCTGGCAGTCCAACAGGAAGAACTGATCACACTGGGCTGGGGGCTGAGCAGTCCTGTGTGAGCCGTGGGGTGCCAGGCCTGGGGCAGCCCCAACCAGTGGCACAGACTGGCCACAGCAGACCTCAGGAGAGTGAATCACCAGCAGATGTGGCAGTTTCCAGACTTCTCAACCAATAAACGCCAAAGAGAAAGTAAAAGGCTGGCAGGGAAATCTTTCATAACCAATGCCAGAAGAACACGATCTGACCTCTGTCCCTGGGGTGGCAGAGGTGGCAGAGGTGCAGTGGCTGCAACTGCTGCCACATGGCTGTTTCTGGAGCTCCTGCCTGCAGATAGTCGGGGAACCACACAACCATTAACAACCATTCACTCTGGCTTTGACCTGCTTGGATCTGGGTTGCAGTCTTGGGTGGTGGTCCTGGGGTGAGGAACACCAGTGTGCCAAAGCTTATGGGGGCTGTAGAGAGGGCACCCTCCTCATAGCTCTGACAACTATGAAAACTCCAGAAATTTGGGACACAGCTCTCTCCACTCTGGAAGCAGAGTTCTACTGTGGCAAAGAGCTCAAAAGTCATGTAATTAGCTGGCAAGATAAGCAAGCAGGGGAAGCGCAACAGACTACAGAATTCTTTTTTGAGGACAAAGAGTATCAAAACATGGAACCAGAAGAAGACAACAAAGTCAAAACTCCTGCATCAAAAGCTTCCAAGAAAAATATGAACTGGTTATAGGCCATGAAGGAGCTCAAGAAGGATTTTGAAAATCAGGTAAGAGAAGTAGAGGAAAAATTGGGAAGAGAAATGAGAATAATACAAGAAAATCATGAAAAGAGAGTCAATAGCCTGCTAAAGAAGACCCAAACAATACTGAAGAAAATAACACCTTAAAAATAGACTAACTCAAATAGCAAAAGAGGCCCAAAAAGCCAATGAGGAGAAGACTGCCTTAAAAAGTTGAATTGCCCAAATGAAAAAGGAATTTCAAAAACTCACTGAAGAGAATAATCCCTTTAAAATTAGATTGGAGCAAATGGCAGCTAATGAGTTTATGAGAAATCAAGATGCTGTTAAACAGATCCAAACAAATGAAAAAACAGAAGGCAATGTGAAATATCTCATGGGAAAAAAAAACACTGATCTGGAAAATAGATCTCAGAGAGATAATTTAAAAATTATTGGACTATCTGAAAGCCATGATCAAAAAAAGAGCCTAGAATTCATCCTTCAAGAAATTCTCAAGGAAAATTGCCTTGATATTCTAGAACCAGAGGGCAAAATAGAAATTGAAAGAATTCACTGATCACCTCTTGAAAAAGATCCCAAAAAGAAAACTCCTAGGAATATCATATAGCCAAATTCTAGAGTTCCAAGTCGAGGAGAAAATATTACAAGCTGTTAGGAAGAAACAATATGAGTACTGTGGAAACACAATCAGGATAACACATGGCAGCTTCTACATTAAGGGACTGAAGGGCTTGGAATATGATATTCTTGAGGTCAAAGGAGCTAGGATTAAAACCAAGAATCACCTACCCAACAAAACTGAGTATAATGTTTCAGGGGGAAATATGGTTATTCAATGAAATAGAGGACTTAAAAAAAACAGAAAAAAACCAGAGCTGAACAGAAAATTTTATCTTCAAATGCAAGAAGCAAAAACACACAAATATATATATATGTATAAGAAGGTATATGTGTATATAAATACATATATGAGTGTGTGTATATGTGTGTATATGTACACATAGACAGAAGGCACAGGATCAGTTGAATAGGAAGGGATGACATCTAAAAAATAAAATTAAGAGGTGAGAAAAGAATATAATGAGAGGAGATAGGGAGAGACAGAATAGGGTAAATTATCTCATATAAAGGAGGCAAGGGAAAACTGTTATAATGGAGGGGAAGAACAGAGAGGCAAAAGGGAATGGATCAACCTTACTCTCATTGAATTTGGCTTAAGGAGGGAATAACATATGCACTAAATTGGATATCTTACCCTATAGGAAAGTAAGGGGGAAGGAGATAAGAGGGGGGATTGATAGATGGGAGAGAGGATTGGGGGGGGAAGGTAGTTAGAAGCACACACTTTTGAAAAGGAACAGGGTCAAAGTAGAAAATAGAACAAGTGGGGGGAGGGATAGGATGGAGGGAAATATA
The DNA here is from genome assembly GCF_028583685.1 of Petaurus breviceps papuanus. Taxonomy (NCBI): domain Eukaryota; kingdom Metazoa; phylum Chordata; class Mammalia; order Diprotodontia; family Petauridae; genus Petaurus; species Petaurus breviceps. The sequence continues at coordinate 2,001,903 of NW_027185890.1, forward strand.
GTTAGTCATTCACAATAACTATGGAAATGTTTTGCATAACTACACATGTACAACCTATATTGAATTTCTTGTCTTCCCAGTGGGAGTGGGTGAGGAGGGAAGAAGGGAAAGAACCTGGAAATCAAAGTTTCAAAAACAAATGTTAAAAAAATTGTTTTTTACATGCAATTGGGAAATAAGATATACAGGCACTCTGGTATAGAAATCCATCTCCCCCTACTAGAAAGTTAAAGGCAATGGGGGAGGATATAAGAGAGAGCAGATTGAGGGAAGGGGTATTCAGTAGGCTCACTATTGTGGGGTGGGGGGTGGGGGTAGGGGAAAGACAGGGAGAAAATTTGTAACTCAAAATCTTGTGGAAATGAATGTTGAAAACTACAAATAAATAAATGATAAAAAATGAATATAATACAGAGGGCAAAGGATAGATGCTGTATGTGAGCAGGCCATAACATATAGCTAACAAAGAATTCCCCTCACCCCCCCAAAAAAAACACCACAAAAAACTGTATGATGGTAAGAGAGATGGGCTGTTCAAGTGGCAATAATTCGGGTGACAGTCAGCCAGAGTGCTCTACTAATACCCTCAAAATTCCAGGAAGAATTGAGAAAGGCCTCTAGTACACTGGGTTGACTCCCTATCATGAACTTTTGGATAAGAATCACATAGTATAGGCAAGCTTATTATAATATATATGACTGGAGGAGATTTCCAAATCAAGAACATAAATCCATTGAGGAAACTGAGTGTCTGAGGCCACATTAGACTTCAGTACCAGGGCTCTACCCACTGTGCCATCCAGCTGCTCCAGAAGGTTGTTTTCTTGCAGCTTTCATCTCCTCATCTATATAATAGGGGCTACTCTCTGGATCATAGATCTGGAGCTGAAGTTTACCCAGTAGTCCCCTAGATCACTTCTTTTATTCTACAGAAGGTGAAACTGAAGCCCAAAAAAGGTCATGTGACTTGCCCAAGATTAAACCAAGAGCATGTGGTAAAGCTAGGATTTGAATCTAGGTCTTCAAATTCTAAATTCAAATAGATAAAGAATTTACTAAGCATTTACTCTATGTCACACATTGTGTTCAGGGGAAAACAGAATAGAGCTGGTATTCAGCATAATTCCCACTGGATCAAGGTAGACATGGTCCCTTTCAGTGCTTACACAGGAGTGGGGAACCTGTGGCTTCCTGACCACATGTGGACTTCTAGGTACTTGGGTGTGGCTTTTTGACTGAGTCCAAGTTTACAGAACAAATTCTTTTTTTAAGGGGATTTTTTCTATGAAGTTTGGATTCAGTCAAAGGCCTGTACTTGAGGACCTTGAGGGCCACATGTGGCCTTGAGGCTGCAGGTTCCCCACCCCTGTAACACTGGGACTTGAAAGTCAGCAAGACTAAAGGTAGGCAGTTTGTTGTTGGTGGTGGTGGTAAGGGAATTATAAGGGTGGAGAAGGAGAACAAATATTTATCAAGTAGCTACTATATGCCAGGCCCCTAATAGCATTTTGTAATATGCTTCAAATTACTTGTGCTTTACAAATATTTTTCTCATTTGATGTTCACAACCACTCTGGGAGGTAGGTGCAATTATCATCCCCATTTTACATTTGAGGAAACCGAGATTAAATCAACTTGCTCAGGGTCACTCTGCTAGTAAGTATCTAAGGTCACATTTGAACTCAGGTCTTCCTAACTCCAGACCCAGAATCCTAACCACTGTGCTACCTAACTGCCTCTAATAATAAGGAAAAATGAGATAGGGGTATGCAATTTGGCAGACTAAATGAATCTTGGCAAGCTAAGGAAAATATTTGCAAGCCTCGAGTTATTTTTTTTTTTTTTGCACCTACCAGCAAAGCTGTTTAAATATCATCGTTTCCCTAATGCTTCAAGCTGAAAGCTTCCTAACAACTTAAAAAAAAAAAAACCTGGCCCTGGAGGGCAAAACATTCAAAACAAATGACCTTCTGCTCTGGAATCTGCTCCCTCTAGCAGTCTGCTCTTTCCTATAGTCTGTCGGCCAAAACCAGAACCTGGCAGCTTTTTGGAACATGGTACAAATCATTATTTTTTTTAATGTAGCAGTCACTACTGATTTACTATGTTGGAAAGATAGGCCTAAAAAAAATAGAGGCAGTGGTGCAAAAATATTAACAAGAACAGTTTATTCTGTGGCCAGATTTTATGATATCTGGCTATTGCTCATTTCAACATTCCTGTATATTCTTGGGCTTTCAAACTTCTGCAAATTTATATAATAATGGAACAATAAATAATAATAATGAAAAATAATGGAGTAATTTTCCAAGTAGATATGTTGCCCAATTTTAAAAATAATTTAATTCTCCCAAAATGACCTTGGATTTATTTTGCATATATTATCTATACAACTATTTATATACATCTTGTCTCTCCCAATAGAAGAGAGACAACTGTTTTATTTTTGGCTTTGTATTCCTAGCACACAGCCAAATGCCTAGCACAAAGTAGGTGCCTAGTAAATGCTTGTTCATTGATTAGCTTTTGGGTCTAGATAATTTCTTAGGTGCTTATGATGCCCATAAAATTTCTTATTCAATCATTTTTTAAGTTAAAAAAAGCTTAAAAGTTTGTCAGTAGAGGTGAATTGTAAGTTCAGTGATCATAATACTAATTTTATTGGAAATCTTAAAGCAAATAGCTTCATTTAGTTTTGAGTAAGTGATTTCCATAATCTCCTAGGAATCATGGTGTGATACAGCTGCAAATCCTGAAATACCACAGTGTTAGAAGAAAGCTATAGTATATCACCAATGACTAATGAGATGTGGTATAAAACATGTTATTGAGTAACTGTATGTACATCCAGAAAGGAACATGGGTAAGACATGTAGCAAGAATGAGACACAATGTAATGGTTGCTTGAAATGGTCCTGGTAGTAAAAGAATCATGAGAAGCACCAGAGAACAGTGGGTAGAGAGCCATACTCAGCTAGGAAGATATGGCTTCAGCTTCTACCTCTAATATGTACTGGCTGTGTTACCCTGGCTTCATCAATTTATTTCTCAGTGCCCCAGGTAACTCTCTGAAATTAAAAGGGGCAGAATAGTTGCTGATTTGCAATGGTAAGGGGTGTTTTCTCAAACTAAATTTTCCTGTAGATGAAATCACAGGTTTGGACTCCTCCCAATCCCTTCCTCCCAATAAAGCAATTAGAAGGCTTCTGCTGTTGAGTGTATCCTTTATGGAAGACTTATTAAAATCTTTGGATGGAAATAGACTAGGATGAGACGGCACATCAGAGAATCTCAAAGGGAAATAAATGTAGGAGTCCATCAAGACCAACTCTCTCATTTTTACAGCTGAGGAAAATGGCATCCAGAAATGTTGTCACTTCCTTAGAGTCACATAGGTACCAAGGGGGAAGAGCTGACTATAAAATGAGTGTATTTGCTAATACAGTGGACTGCCTCCCAATTGGATTTGCACAGCTGTGGGATACAATTGCAGATTCATTAAAGTAGCTGAAAAAACAACAACCAAAAATACCCCCCAACTTCCCAAGCAAATTATTATACAAAGGTGAAGGCACAGGTGATGCTGCTCTTGCCTAGAGAAGAGAGAAGCTGCACGTTGAGGAGCAGAGGTGTAGCACCAAGGGCAATTTTGGTTTATTGTTACTGCAGTGTTTTCTTCCTAAAACTACATGTCCTTTTCCCTTCCCTTCGCTCTTTCTTTTCTCCTTCCCTTTTTCCTTTTCTCCTTCTTCTCCCTCTGTCCACATAAGATATAATAATACCCTTACTTGAGGATGCACTGCCCAAAGGAATGTAAATTTTGATCCCTGAAACCTAGCAAGATATGTTGGGGTTTAAGGACTAGATTTCTTTCTTAAGGATAATGCCTTAAATACAAATCATTTTGGCTCTTATTAACTGGCCAACAACCCAAGCCCTTCCTGGTTATTGATGGGCCCTGATGGCTCAGAATGAACATGAATAGCAACTGTTTCTGTTTTGGCCAGAAACCCTGAAGGTCTTCTGCTCCCAGGTGGATTTTTTTTTTTTTTTTGACACTGTATAGGAGGCCATTCTTTGCTTCATTTCTTACTTAGCCTTCATCACTGAATGGGTGTTGCCTCAGTTAAACTGAGACCTGGGAAAGGCTTTAACTTAAAAAGACCAAGGTCTCTCATTGTATTCTCTAGTCCTCCTGATCTTACATAGCTTTAAAAGGCCACCGTCATCCTGATGTGTATCTGACCACTTGACCTAGATAGCTACAGAGGAGAAAGTGAGGCTGGGGACTTCGCACAACTCTCTGACTTAAATCCAATTCACTTGCAAGTCTTGGTATCACCTTCGTGATGGCATGGTCCTCTTTGAGAACAAAGGACAAACAACAACATGTTCTTGGACTTATCCTTCATTTTACCCAGTATCTTCTCACAGCCCGGTTGCCTTTCTTTTTTCTTTCTTACTAAGGATGCCATTTAGACACTGAGAATCGGAAGCCTATTCCCACAGTACTTTCCTCACCACAAGGTCCTGTGTATTTCCTCTCTACCTTTTACATAAACTCTCCTTTCTTCCCACCACATCCTAAACCCCACTGGTAATTTCATTAGAAATAATCATTGAACCACAGGGGAGAGAAGTTCTTATGATTTGTTGAGGACAAGCTCCTGAGGGACAGAATGGAAAATGGAATGATGAACAAAGAGGCAGGAAGACTCCAGAGCCAGGGAGAAGGTTTGAAGGGGATTCTGGAAGACAATCTTCCTATATTTGGCAGAATAATAAATTAACAAAACAACGAACATGGAAGTAATGAACAAATTACCTTAAACTATTTTTTGCCCTTTTCCTCTCCCTGCCCCCAAACCTCCTTCCCAAACAGACCAGTTACAGAAGCAGGATTCTAAATAGAGGAAGAAACAAAATGGAAAAAGGATGTTTGGCCTGGCTCCATGAGGTACCACCAGGAACATTTGGTGGAAGGGAGAGAGAAACTTCCTAATAATTAGAGCTAACAAAAAGTGAAACAAGTTGCCTCTGAAGGTCCCAGGTTCCCATTCACTGGAAACTTTTGAGGGGATGCTGGAAGAGCAGTGGTTGGCAATGTAGCAGCAAATCCTTGGTTATGTACAGGTTGGACTAGATGCCCTCAGAGACACCTCCTTGCAACTCTGGGATTCTGTAATTTAATAAGGATTCTTAGATGATCTAAATGATCCATGCTGTAAGATACTTGACCTTATTTTCAACAGACTGCTAGTACTTTTCTGTGAGCAACATACTTGGTAAGGAAGAACAAACTATAAACTGACCTCTTTGGATCAAATGAGCCGAAGGACAGGGTTAAAGTACATTTTACATTCATAGAGTAATTTATCAGGAAAGTGTCAAACAAAAAGTTCTAGTCAATGTTTACACTTAGCCTTGCTGAAAAATTCCAGACATAAAAATTTTGGAAGAGATTTGCATGAAGAACTCAGAGGACCTACAATTTTTGGCTTAGCATTTCTTAAAAAACAAAACAAAACAAAAACCCTCTACAAGTACAATTAATTTAGAATTTTTTTTCTTAGCAAGAAATCATTTGTTAGGATTTATTGTTCATTTTTCTTTAATTAGAACTTCAGGAAACATTCTGGATAGTTGAGTTTTCAGAATACACTACCTTTAAACATCCACGCTTTTAAAAATTTTAACTATTTTGGATGGACACATTTCTAAAACATACTCCACAATTCTTTGTCATTTAAAACAACATTAAAAATAAGTCAACCTATTCTGGATGATTCAGGATCATAATGGTGAACATCAGTGTGCTATAACACTGTCCATAGATACTACTGAGGTGGGTAGTAGGGCTATTTCTCATTCCACTAAATGGCCCCAGACTGTTAAAATTGTTCCTCTCTCCCTCCTGCTTCCCTTTCCTTCCTTCCTTCCTTCCTTCCTTCTTTCCTTCCTTCCTTCCTTCCTTCCTTCCTTCCTTCCTTCCTTCCTTCCTTCCTTCCTTCCTTCCTTCCTTCCTTCCTTCCTTCCTTCCTTCCTTCCTTCCTTCCTTCTTTTCTTCCTTCTTTCCCTCCCTCGCTTCTTTCTTCTCTCAGAAGTATATTTTTTTGAAATGTTTTTTCAGTCCTTACTGTCAAGATGTTAGTTATCATTTCTCAGTGATGTCAGTATGCCTGACAGTAGGAGCTTCCTTTCTTGATTTGCTATCTTTAATTTATTGTAAATTTGCAGAACAGACAGACAAATTTGTTATAACTGTGTATAAAACATAAGCAAACAGGTGATGTCATTAAGGCATTCTCTTAATGAGTAAAGTGCATATATTTTAGTGTTTGGGCTTTACAGCTTTGACTGCTTAATGGTAGTTTTTGTCTTTTTTTTTTTTTGTAGGCTGCTAACTATATTTCAGATAAACGAAGTTGCTGGGCAGCTGAATTCCAGATAGGTGGTGTTGGGTTAGGTTATTATGCATCACTGAGCTGGCAAACATATTAAAAACATACTATACGCCTGAACACTTGGCCTGAATAAATTCAGATTTGCCACATAAAATCTCTGTTGCTAGCCACATGTTTGGTTTTATACTATGAGCCATGGTTCTTAAATAAAATTGATTTTTACATATGGTCTGAATTGTCTCATTATAGTAACATTTCATTACCACACTTACCCAATTACCATGGCTAATGATGGTTCATGAGACCACTTGTATGGCTATTTTCAAGCTACTGTAACAGTATTTAATTATGAATATGAATCTTTGTAACTAGGTTGTTGACCATTCTCAAATTTCATATTGCTAATGGGCTATATGTTTATAAACTACTTACTCTTGGTTTCCAGATGTTAGCTAATTGTTAGCTTTAAATGTTAGCTTTAAAAAAAACACACATTTGCACTTTAAAAAATTATTTTTTCACAGATGTCAAGATTTGGACAACAAAAATGGTAACTATATCCTTTTCTGCTGTTTTTTTTTAAAAAGCACTATTATTTAAGTAATATTATAATAATATTAAGTAATAATACATAGTTGAGGTAATAAAAATTTTTTAAATAATGAATTTGAATAGAAATATAAATTTCTGTTTCTATTCTAGAGGAACCCTCTCTCCTTGAATAGATGTGCACAGGAGATAACAGAAACACCTATTTTAAAACCAAGATAAAAATGTTCATTTCCACATCTGATTTTAGCACCTCAAAGTTTTAACATACAATTTATACAAAAAGAGTCACTAGTATGAAGAAATGTTTCTTTTCAAAGCAATTCTTCAGAACGTCTCTTTTTGAATATTGTGGCAAGAAAGTGTAATTTTGTTTCTCATATATGCCCCCTTATCTTTGATACTGTCACTACTCCGGAGCAGGCTCTCATTACCTTACACATGGATGACTGAAACAACTTCCTGTTTGTCTGTCTGCTGCAAGTCTCTCCCTATCCCAGACCATCTCCTACTCAGCTGCCAGTGATCTTCCAAAAGGGAAGGTCTGACCATGTCACTCTCTATTCAGTAAACTTCAGTGGCTCTCTCAAATATAAAATCCTCTGACATTCAAAGTCACCTAGCTTCCCCACCCATTTCCACCTCTACTTTCTTCTTACTTACCCTTTTCTCTGAGATCCAGTGACAAGATGCTTCTTGCACAAGACATTCTTATCTCCATCTTCCAACATTTTTTCTGGCTTTCCCTCACTCCCAGAATTCTCGCCTTCCTCATCTTGGCTTTCTGGTTTCCCTGGCTTCTTTCAAGTCACAGCTAAAATCCCATCTTCTACAATTAATCTTTTCTGATCTTCCTTAATTCTTGACTTCTCCCTGTTAAGCATCATTAATTGATCCTGTCTATATCTTGTTCATACACAGTTGTTTGCATGTTGTTTCCTCCATTATATTTTGAGTTCCTTGAGAGCAAGGATTATCATTTGTCTTTTTCTGTATCCCAAGTGCTTATAGGGTTCCTGGCACATAAGGGATGCTTAATAATTGTTTATGGACTGACTCAGGATTTAACTGGCATTACTAAGAACAAAAAGGCTGAAATATATACTTTTAAAAATAATTTTACTTCACTTAAGATATTTTACTCATTCCTACTCATGTGAAGTCACATGAGTTACAGTTAAGTCCAATAAATACAATACTGATTATAATGAATTTATATTACAGATTTTCTGGAATGGCCTGGAGGGTCATTAGCAGAGAAACCCATCTCTTTTTAAGATAAAAACAACAACAGAAGAAACTTCCATTAAAAGATTAAATTGAGGATTAATTACTTTTTAAAACAGGAAGCTCTTTAACTTCCTTTAGTCAGCTGTGACCTACAAGGTCTAACACAGGAAACAAACAACTATTCTAGTAGCAGTAAATACTCTAAAAAACATCTGTGTTTACTGCATATTACAATAATTATACTCATTAGCCTTCCTAAAAGCGCTTATGCTCCTGTGAAATATAAAATAATTATTTAAGACTTTGTGATTATTATGATATGAGCAAATTTAATAGTATAGGTCTGTTCTTAAGTAATTTCCTTTAGGTTAAGAGAATCTTAACGAACATAGCCCACAAAGGAAAGTGAACACACTGCAGATTGTCTAAAAATAAGGGGGGGGGAGGGAAGCTAGGTGGCACAGTGAATAGAGCACCAGCCCTGGAGTCAGGAGGACCCAAGTACAAATGTGACTCAGGCACTTAACACTGACTAGCTGTGTGACCTTAGGCAAGTCACTTAACCCCAATTGCCCTGCCCTCCCCCCTTCAAAAAGCAAAAAAAAAAAAGATTAAATTCAATTCTCAAATTAGAAAAGCCCTAGTGAAAATATTTAGAAATTTCTTCAAAACTAAAAGTTTTGAATAATAATAACAATCAAAACTATTAACACAGAGTAATTCACATCAAATGCAAAATAATCTCAGCATGTTTAAGTCGGAAAAGCATGAAGTGTATTTCCAGAGACTCATGGTCTAGGAGTACTCTGCTACTACCTGCCAGTAGCAACATTGGTGAATTTTATTCTTTCTGGTCTTCATTTTCCTTCTTTGTAAAATGAAGGAATTGGAAGTGACAGAGATAACCACAAAAGAGCACAGGATTTAGGTTAGATGAAACTGAGAAGCTTTTGTACTAAGGAAAGCATTATAGTAGAGAAGGGAATCTCATTTATCTACTTTATTAAATTCTATCAAGAAGTTTTGATGATGATAATGGCTACTTTATCTCCCCTAAAGGAAACAGGGTTAGGGACAGAACTATGATTTCATTGGTATACGGAATTTCCTAGGGGGATTTTTTTTTCTGCCAATGAGTCAGTTATCAATAAGCACTTACCAACACTATGTACCAGGTAGGCACTGTGCTAAGCAACCAGGATAAAAAAGAAAATCAAGAAAAGCTAAAACTAAGCATTGTTTGTGTTCTCTAGGAGTTCGCAGTCTAATGTGGGAGTGAATCAACAGATTGATGCACACTGCTGCATAGATTGAAGGTCATCTCAGAAGGAAGACACTAGGGAGTTGGGAGTAGGAAAGGCCTTTTGAAGAAGCTGGCATTTAAGCTATCTTAGAGGAAGCTGGGGAGACCAGATGAAAATGAGGAAAGAAAGCATTCTAGGAATGGGGACAGACACCCAGTGAAAAGGCTTGGAGTCTGGAGTCTGGAAACTCTCTTTCGTCTCATGTGAGGAATAGCAAAGGATGTCCGTTTCCTCGGATCAAAGAGTCCATGGAGGAGAGCAAAGAACAAATAGAGCAGAAAGGTAGGAAGGGGCCAGGTGGCTTTAAAAAATAATACAGATAATTTTATATTTTATCTGAAAGATAAGAAGAAGTCATTAGAATTTGAGTAGAGTGAAAGCATGGCCAAACCTTGGCTTAGGGAAAATCACTCTGACATGAGCAGAGGATGGATTGGAGTAGGGAGAGCTTGGAGGCAGGAAGATCAACCAAAAAGCTATTATTCTAGTGTGCAGTGATGAGGGCTGGCACAAAGGCAGCAGCTGATAGAGTGAGAAGAGATCATATGAGAACCATAAAACAAGACTTGACCACAGAGTAGATATGTAGGGTAGGTAAGGAATTGAGGATGATACCTAGTTTGGAAACCTAGATGACTGATGGTGCCTTTGATGTAAGAAGGAAGCAGAGAAAGAGGCAAGGGTGAAAGGGGGTAAAGATAATGAAATCTGTTTTGTACATAATGAGTTTCAAATGTCTAAGTTTGAGATGTCCAAAAAGCAGTTGGTGATATGAGACAAACTCAGAAGAAAGGTTATGTATGGATGGATGTATAGATCTGGATCATTTAATAACCGGTGATGAGATGATCATGTGAGAAAGTACAGAGGAAAAGCAGGCCCAGTATAGATCCTTTGGAAACAAGTGTTGTTATTAGATGCAACTGGGATGAAGGAGACTGAGAAGAACCAGAAAGTTAGATAGATAGGAGGAGAACCAGAAATGAGCAGTTATGAAAACTCGTTGTTGGTTCTTCATTTCTGAAGAGGACTAAGGTGTGATGTCTTGACTTGTGGGTGAATTGGATTTAAGTTGAGGCAGAATCGCACAAAGCTGTAAGCCTCACTCTCTCTTCCTGAGTCATCAAACATCAAATATCAAAACTTAAGCAAGGAGAGAGTAGTGTTATAGCCTGCAAGAGGTCAAGGATAAGAATTAAGAAAAGGCTGTTTGATTTGGCAATTACAAGAACATGGGCAACTTTGGAGAGGGTGGTTTCACAGTTGAATAATAACGTCAGAAGGAAGACTGAAAAGGGTTCAGAAGAGAAAGGGGAAGTGAAGCTACCCTAGTATAGACCACTTTCTCAAGGAGTTTAGCTACAAAGTGGTGAAAAGATAATGGATGATAGCTAACAAGGGTGGTTGGATAAATAAGTCTGCTTTTTTTTTTAAACATATTTTTGGGTGTTTTTTTGTTTTTGCTTTTTGGAGGGGCAATTGGGGTTAAGTGACTTGCCCAAAGTCATAAGGCTAGTAAGAGTTAAGTGTCTGAAGCTGGATTTGAACTCAGGTCCTTCTGACTCCAGGGCTGGTGCTCTATTCACTGCGCCACTTAGCCGCCCCAAGTAATTGTTTTTTAAAGATAGGAAAGACATGGGCATGTCTGCAGGAAGAAGGAAAGCAGCTAAAAGAACACAAAGTTGAAGATTAATGAAAGGATGGGCATAACAGAAGGGGCAATCTGTTGGAGAAGACAGGATAGAATGGGATGAAGGGTGTACATAGAAAAGTTTGTCTTGGTAAGGTGAAGGGCCATCTTATCATGTTCTCATGGTGAGGTGAAGGGTTGAAGAAGATATTAGGGGAAAGACATGAGTAACGTGAAATGAAGAGAGAAGAGGGAGTTCTAGGAGAGGTTGACTTTCCCAGTCACTTGGGCAGTACGTGTGGAGATGTGACTGTAACCTGGGTGTTTGGGCCCCAAAGTCAGCTCTCACTAAGCTACCCACCCAGTCCAGAAAATACATAATCTTCACAAAGAACTATATAGTCAATCAGGTTAACAATCATCCCTCATTCATTTATACTACTTAGGCTACCACTTCTCCCTTCAGGGCTCTTGAGGGTAATTAAAGGGTTGTGCTTTCCTATTTATGACCCAATCCTTCCCTCCTTACACATTCGTTCATTTATTCACTGATCTAATGAATAATACGTGCAAAACAGTGTGCTAGCCTTTAAACTTTTTTTTTTTGGTAACATTTTCTTTGTCAATTTCAGATTGTGGTTTTGTAGGTTGTATGAATCCTTTGTATAAATAAAAAAAAAATTAAACCTTTCTACATGTTAATTCTAAATCCTGTAAACTTTTTCTTATAGATCCTATTCTTATAGCACATTTTGTAATTATCTAGCTCTCCTCTGAAACCTTTCAAATATGACATCCTTAATAAAGATGCTATACATGGATTATAATATTTATTATATATATGTATTTATTATAAAATTAATTTATCCTTCCTGGTATGTTTCCGAAAATGCTGATTTGTTATCCTAAACACTTTTTTATACTAAAACACTGTCATTTAAATCATAGAATTAGGTTCAGTGACTGAAATTAATATAAAGGAAATTTTTTTTCTCATTTCAATTAGAGCTGAGTCAGGGTGGAAGCAGAAGGAGACCTGGACCTAGTCAAGAGATCTGGGTTTGAATCTCACTATCTAAAATAATTGTGACTATGGGGAAGTCTCCTAACCTATCAGTTCTCTCACCTGAAAAGTAGGAATACAGGGTTTTTGTGAGGATCAAATGAAAGAATGTATTCCTACTGTACTTTGTAAATGTGTATCTTGATCTGGGGCAGCTAGGTGGAGCTGTGAATAGAGCACCTGCCCTGGAGTCAGGAGGACCTGAGTTCAAATCCGACCTCAGACACTGACACATTTACTAGTTGTGTGACTTTGGGCAAGTCACTTAACCCCAATTGCCCTGCCTTCCCCCCTCCAAAGACAAAAAAAATAAGTGTATCGTGATCATGCATCTATTTGTTGTGCAGCATATGTGATTACACATTAAAAAAAAAAACCTTCAAAAAAATACTAAACCCTTGTGTCTCATTTCTTAGGAACACATACTATATATATATATATATATATATATACACACACACATACATACATATACACACATGTATGTATGTAAAATAACAAATTTACGTGTATGTAAAATAACAGAAACTTAGAGACATCTCCCTACCAAATGATCATATAGACTATTTGTGCCTGACTTGCAGTAAAGCCTTCCAAGTATCTATCAGTATGATCAGCCAAAGTCAGACATTATGATATTTTAATTTTCCTTGAGTTTGGACAAACAATAACAATGCCATAGTGCCTATGTTCCTGTAAAATTTTATGTAAATCATGACATTTCCAAAGGAACATTACATTGAGTTTGCCTTGCTTAAAATAAACACATGCAGAAATTCCTTTAAAGAAAAATTTAAAAAATTCCAACGTTGATGCTTCTTCATGGTAATGACTATGTCAGCAGACCACGACGGAATGTTTCAAATATGGTTAGGGTACAGGATGATCTGATACTCGAGAACCAGTCTGACTCCTCATCATACTTAGCACCTAATAGCTAGAAATGACAGATACTTTGGCCATAGTTACCTATTACATAGAGGAAAACAGAAGATGGTTTTCAGTCCTGTGAAGCCTCATTCTGCAGCAATGGGGCGGAGAGGGAGAAATAGAATCAAAGGGAAATTAGCTTTCAGATTATAACTAAGCTGTTTAATTTTTGTCCAATTACCGTACCAACAAATTGACACACTACTGGGAGAAGTGAATTGACATTCTTCACTTAGAAGTAATTAGAACTTTTTCATTGTCCAGAAAAAAAAAGTTGTCAAACGATTTCAGAATGATTAAAAAATAAGCACTAAGCTGTCTCAACAGGGAAGTCAATAAAGATAAAGCTTAATTTTACAGAAAAAGATCCTTAAAGACTACTTAGTATTGAAGGAGGAAGCTAGGTGGTTCAGTGGATAAAACACGGGGTCTGGAGTCAAGAAGACCCGAGTTCAAATATGAGCTCAGATACATATTAGCTGTGTGATCCTGGCCAAGTCACTTAACCTTTATTTGCCATAATCACATACCTTTGTTGCTGCACAACAAATAGTTGTATGATCACAATACACATTTACAAAGTAAAGTATAAATACATTATTTCATGTAATCTTTACAAAAACCCTATATTCCTACTTTTCTGGTGAGATAACTGAGAGGTTAGGAAACTTCTCCATAGTCACAATTAGTAAATTTAGAGAAGGAAATGGCAAACCATTTCCATCTTTGCCAAGAAAACCCCGCGGACGGCATGGCCCACAAGGTCACAAAAAGTCCGAAATGACTCAAGTATTAAAGGGAGAAGCTATTCCAACATACTTTTTAAGAATCTTGGATTAAGCATTTTAAGAGCTTACAATATTTTTATTTGAAAAACTTTTCTAAACTCGTCTTTTTTTTTTTTCAAAATTCAATATACTGAAGTAAAGCTCCATTGCATGGCAGATATCCAAGATAAGGCAAACCAAAAACAAGTTTCAAACTGTTTCAACTGAAAAATGATATGTATTTGTACACCAATATATTCCTGAAAGGTATAAGCCATGGCATGTTTTTAAATTATTAAAGGCAGCAAGAATTTTAAGAGCATAAAAGGAACCATTACTTGAAATGTTTTATTCTTCACCAATGGAATGTTTAAATTCAAGGCCCCCAAAGTCTTCCACTAACCTACTTTTCAGAATCCCTCTTTAAAATCCTCTCCTTTTCTGAATCCTACAAATTCCAAAGATTCCCTTCACACAAAACATTTAATGGTCTTCTTTGTTGAGATTTAAAAGGAAATTAAGCCACTCCCAAAACACTCCTGTTCTTAAAGGGGAGATTTGGAAATAAGTATCTTTTTACTAATTTTATTATCTACTATACAAGTTATTAAATATTAACTTTTTCAGTAATGTATTTGATTACTATGGGGAGAAAAGAACTAAAATCTCAACACAAGCAGACCTTATTGATTTAAATGCTTTTTGGTGGGGGTGGTGTAGTATGGTCTGTGATTTCACTGATACAGAGAATTCTTAGAGAGGAAATTCCCTGGACAAAACAAAAGCAGACTGGAAACTACTCAGCAATTTAGTTTGAAAGAGTTGCCTGAAATGACAGGCTAAGAACAGATGATCAGAAACTGTACTTGAACCCAAGTTTCCCTGACTTCCAGGTGACCCCTCATAATTACGATGTAAATTATATTATATTGCTAAATCATATCGCTAAATTATATTGCTATGGGTATCTGTAAAAGATTTGACTTTGTATAAAGCATGACCTACATGTGAGTCTATTGCTGACCATTTGACAAGAGAAAATATTTTGATTTAAGGCAGAATTTTCTGGACTATAGGACATGCCTTGCTGGGAAGTATGAAGCAATGGTCAAACTTACTGGGTATTTGTTAGTATAACCTTCACATGAATAATCCAGTTTTTTTCTATTGTAAACAACGTTCAAATCAAAGTCAACAAAACCGAAACAGTGATTAATATATGCACAATGTCAAACTTTCAAATCTCTATAAAATTCAGGTAGCATAAGCTAATGAGTTTTCAAATGTATTCTAGAGACAAAGTTAAAATATCATATCTGTTAGATAACTTAGTCATTCATTTTGTCAGATAAAATATAAGCTTATTTAAAGCGTGCGAGTGTGTGTGTGCATGTGTAGGAGATACTGTAGGGTGGGGAAGATGCCTGGATTTAGAAATAAGAACTATTCAAGGTTAGTAATTTTGTGAAGAGATTTGGTGGGAAGGCACATGTAAAATACTGGCTAAAATAGTGGTTAGTATTATCAGTAGATTTCATTTACACGTGTTAGCTGTCAGAACAGGATATAAATCATATCATTTTGGACTGATAAGGAGCTAATGAATGTCTAAAACTTTCCACTTGATACCCATAGACCATGAGCAAAATATAATCTTCCAGTTCAAACAGGGATAGATCCATTCACTGACATTGTAGCAAACTAGAGAATTACCTAGCAATGTTTTTCAATTATAAAACAAGTCAATTATGTCATTATTTTGCTGCATATAAGCTCTATTCAAGCATGATACAACTGCATGACTAAACCAAAATTGTTAAGAATCTAGAAAATACTGCTTTGAAGCTCCAGTCAATTTGAAATTCTAATACAACTACTAATAAATTTAACAAATCAAAATGAGTGCATCCTGTAAAAAGAAAGACCACTGTATAAGAAGTCAAAGTTGAATTCCACTATGACCTTTGCTAATAATTAGTGTCTTTACCTCAGGGAAGTCACTTTAACCTCTTTGGACCTGAGTTTACCATTTATAAAATAAGTGTTATATTTACAAAGGTTTCTTCCTGCTCTAAAACTCTTATGAGTAGCAGGCTAAGTAGTACACAGTATAGCATAAAGTTAACTTTTAAGGATAGAGCATAATGGCTTCTTGGCATGTTAGAAGTGATCTCATTCAATTCCTGTTAATTTCCTTAACATGTGTCAGTTTTTAGGTTTTCTTTTGTGAATTTTCTATCCATCTTCCAAAAAAACCACTCTTAGTTTAGCTATCTGTGAGGAGTAAGTAAAATTACTGCAATGCACTCTGAAAATAGAAATAAAAACGGTAACTAGTATAGCACATGCTGAATGTAGCTGATGTAACTTTTTCCCCTAAGTATCAATTGCTTATTCTAAGTATCTCTTTTTGCCTTTTTCTTTTTTTTTGGAGGGCAACTGGAGTCAAGTGACTTGCCCAAAGTCACAGGGCTAGTAAATGTGTCAAGAGTCTGAGGCCGCATTTGGACTCAGGTCCTCCTGACTCCAGGGCCAGTGCTCTATTCAATGTGCCACCTAGCCACCCCTTATAAGTATTTTTAAACCATTTTTTCCTAAAGGTAATTGCCAATGTGAATAAGGATAAAATTAGACACCACTTTTCTCTTATTTTCTAGTCATATAGATCTTCTAACAGAAAGAGATTAGCCTGACAAGAAATACCCACTCATGTAAATGAAAATGAACCTCCCTAGCAGCTTTCATACTAGATCTGAGAACATCTGCTTTATATATTAGTTTATGTAGGTGAAAGAGTTGGGCAATAAATGGTGTCTTTTTACAAGTGCCAATCATTAATCCTCTTCAGAACTTGAACCAGACTCCTGGTCAGAGAGATCAGGGACAGGGAAGCGCAGAATGGCAGCAACTCCAGTCAACTGGCTGAGCTGCTCCCCAGATACATGAAGACTAGAAAATATCCGAACTGTGCCTGCGTTCTCTCTGACACTGTCCACCAATTTCACATATCTGCTTCGGGTGGCCACATCCTGGTGTCTGAAAAGCTCATCACTGATGAGCAGTGTGTCAATTGCCAAGGCCTCATTGGCCTTCTCCACCTGCTTGAGTCCATAGAAAGCTCGGTCAGGTTCATGTTGCAACATCTTGTAGAAGTCATCTAAGGCTTTTACTTCACCAGCAGCCTTGGTGTCTGAGAGGCGGCTGGCCACAGTAGGATCACAAAGGGCCTCTTTCAATGAGTATTTGTGCCCTGAAGAGGCATGTACCTGGAATCACAATTACAGAAGTTAGATGAAATCTTTTAAAGCACATATTCTACCTTTAAACAGTTAACTCATACTTGTGGGATTAATGTTAAATCGGTCAACCCTGAGTGTCAAAACATGCAAAGCACTGACCTTGCTTTATTTATGTAGAAATGTTTCATATGGAGTTCATAATATAGATTTATCAGATATGTAACTCTCTTTGAATGAAATTTCCTATTGTTAAGCATATCTAAGCCATTCCCCTTCCGCACCCCCCCCCCCAAAATTAATAAGGAAATGAGACCTTAATTTTCTCTTAATGCCAGGGTTACCTTTTCAGGATAATAGGATATGATTAAGAAGATAGTCATCTCCCCATCCCTTTAAATGTCCTCACTCCTACACTATTAAAATTAATGCCAACCCATAATCTCTAATCTGGGTCACCCCTTTTGCTAGGTGGATTACTGTACCTGAAGGAATTTCGACCGGTTTTCCAGCAGCAGTTTGTTGTCAGTCTTCACCGCCTGCTGGAACATGTAGTCGCAGAACTGCTCCCGGACGAAGCCAGGGCTAGCCACCAGGACGCACTTGACCACGTCGAAGTGGACATGGCGCTGGATGGCCTGCACCACCTGCTCATAGAAGCGCTCCAGGGCGCGATCGTGCTGCGAGCAGTTGCCCCGGCGCTTGCGGGGTATGTTTACCTCCACCTTGGCTCGGGTGAGGGTCATGCTGGGCGTGACAAGGCAGATGTGGGCCAGGCCCTCCTGCATGACCACGGCTGCCACGTCCGCGCTCCACGCCGGGTCGCAGGCCTGCTCGATGCGCTCCAGGACCACACTGTCCCACTGTTTCTTGGCTAGCGTGAACTGGCGGTTGGGCTCCAGCTCGATGGTGTGGTAGGCGCCCATCTTCACGTACTCGTTCTCCTGGATGTTGGTGCCCTTGACCCGCAGCTGGCACGCCTGCGAGTCGAAGTCGATGGTCTCCACGCACAGGGTGAGAGTGGTGCGCACGCGGTTGCTGCCCACGCTGCCCGTGGAGGACTCAGTCTGCACTTTGCGGATGGTGGAGGCGCGCAGGCTGTCGCCCACCTGCAGCAGGTTGTACGTGTGCCACATGTCCTCGGGCTCCTCGGGCACCAGGGTCACCTGGCCCGCGTTGTCCTTCTCGATGTCCTTCCTCAAGAGCTTCATGCTGGCGGCAGGGGGCGGAGGGGGCGAGGGGGGCCGCGGCGGCCGGGGAGGGGGGAAGGGGCCGGGCTCCGCTGCCTCGGGCCTGGCTCTGGCCGCCGCCCCTCCAAGCGGGTACACTCGTCTCCCGGAAGGAGGGAAAGAGCGCCCCGGAGAACCTTCCTCCTGCCGCGCGCCGCGCTCAGGACCCCGCAGCCCCGGGTGGGAGGGAGCCGCGGTCAAGACCTGGAGCCTCTTAGCCACGCGGCCCCCTTTTCAGGCCGGCCGGCAGCACGGACGCAACGTGTCCTGCGCAACAGCCACGTCGCGGCTGGTGTGCGAAAAGCTACGGAAGCGCTGGACGGCGCATGCGCCTTGCGCACGCTCACTGAGCACTAATCCTCAGTAGCAGGAATTGTTTTTTTCCTAGAGAAGCGGGAGTCCGCCGGACTGACTTTTCCCGCGGGGCAGCAGCTGTGTGGGCTTCTGGACTGGGGGAGGGAGGAGGGAAGGGCACAGGGCGGCTCAGCAGCCTCTCCGCGCCGCCCGCTCCCCTTCTCTCGTACCAGCAACAGCAGCAGCACACGGTGCCTCTTGGCCTCAGAACTGGAAGCGAGTCATTCATTCTTTTAGCATTGAGCAGACATTACTATGTACACCAAGCTCCAGAGAGAACACATAAAATGTGTTCACAGAGAGCTAATAGTCTATTAGATGTAAGGCAGAGAGAAATCTATGAATGTCTTAAAATCTTTGTATGCCCGCATT
>NW_027185890.1:2020980-2036072 GCF_028583685.1 Petaurus breviceps papuanus
TCAGGAAGATACCAGAGTTCCAGGTGGTCTCCAACACTTACTAGCTGCAGAAGTCACCTAACCTCAGCTTTAGTTTTCTCATCTGTAAAATCGAAAAAATACATAATACGTACTTATGATATATGAATATATACACATGTGTATGTATATACGTATGTATGTGTATATGTATATGTGTATATGTACTCAAACACACACAGCACCTCCAGAAATGTTGGAGATAACAATTGTAAATCTCTTAGTACAATGCCTGGTACATAATAAATCCTATATAAGTGTTCAGTATTAGCTATTATTTTGTATCCCTAGCAGTTAGCACAGTATCTGGCACATAGTAGGGGCTTAATAAGTGTTTACTTAATAAATGATTATTGATTTCCTTTGTAATCCTATGAACTTTATTTTTACACATTTAAAAACATTATTCTGAGAAGAGCCCATAGATTTCACCAGACTGGCAAAGGGTACATGCAGGGGCTTGCTGGAGACAGTAGTTCACTTTTAAATTTTCATTGTGAGCACTTACAACTCAAATTGGCAAACTACACATCAGGGCATGATTTATTGTTTGGTTGATTGTCTAGACTGAAGACTGATGGAATGTTAAAATGTTAGTGTTAAATTAACTGATGTAAAATGTCAATAATACAGGTTCAGCTTTAAAGTTTGTTGTGGATTTTTTTTTTTTCAGAGAGCTGGGTACTAAGCATTTACCAGCATACTCCATGACACAAAAAAGAAAAAGAATCTCTGATCTAAAGGTTCAGTGATTTTAGTAATGAACTATGGAGTCCATCCTTTCTCTTCTCCCCCTACTTTTCTTCTTGTTTTTAGAAATGAGGAATTGGGCCCAATGAGGTTAAGTGGCTTGCCCAAGATCTGGGAGGAACTAAGTGGAAGGATTCAAACTGAGACCCTTTGACTCCACATCCAGAGCTCAACACTGAAAGGACCAAGCACAAAAGTCATTGCTGGTAGGAGGGTGGGTGACATTAGCCCTGACAGACCACATTTCCCTCGGCTTCCATGTACATACTCAGCAGATTGCCACGTTGAGCTGGGTCTACATGTGGGGTTTGTGTGTCAGAGGTTTCCAAAATAAATGGCATTACAGCTTTATGTGTCCAACAAACCAGGTTGTCTTTCTGATCTTTCTAACTGTCCTTGCATGACCTAGTTTTAACTAATAGTTAAAAAGTACTGTTTCCAGAGCTGGAAAGCATTTGTGGAATTTACCATTTAGAAAGTCTTGCAGTTACTTGACCCTGTATCCTGGGAATTGCAGAATCCAAAACTATCAATCTGCAGTTTTTGCAGATCAGTAGCCTCTAAAATGCTAGATTTGGAGACAATTCTCTTCACAGTAGAGTGGAGCCAAATGTTACTGGCCAAAAATCAAGAAAAAAAGGGGGAGCAACTGGATAAATCAGGCAAAAAGTTTTCAACCAAGATTGTTCTGGCCCTGAATTATCAAGGTAAATGGTTTACACTACCTGGTTTCATTAGACAATTGCTTATTGTACAGTAGTCTCTGAGTTAAGGCTAGTAACAGTGACTTTGGCTATCTAAATTCCCTCATCTCTCCAAGAATACTTCTTCTCTACTTTTTTTTCCCATTCAAAAGTCTCACTCTCTAAATGCCCGGCAACAATCATCTAAATTAAGGGGTTCTTAACCTGGAGTCTATAAACTTGTTTTTACAAAAATATTTTGATAATTACATTTGTCTGTAAACTGCGTATGTTGGGTCATGCCCAGTTTGTCTAACATGGAGGTCTACTTGAGAGGGCTTTTGAGCATGCCCAGTTTGCTTAACCTGGAGCCCACTGGTTCTTCTACCACAAGGGTGGGATTAGTCTCCTTTGATTGGCTACCTGAATCTTTAAAACTGGTGAGACTGAGCAGGTTGATCTCTTTCTGTTACTATCTCTTTGGCAACTCTTATCTGCTGCATCTACCCAGTTTACCCATAGTGAGGATGTCCACAGCTGAACTGGTGAGAGGGAAAGGACTATCCTCCCATTTCCTCTCTTTTACCCTGAGAAATAGGTCTTGGGGTGCTTGCTTTTGTTCTATGTTGTTTGTCCTCAGCTTCATAAATGATCCCCCTGGACCTGGGAGTTTGAATCCTGGCAAACTCAGAGCCAGAATTACAGGCAGGGTGGTGCATCCAGCCTGGCATAGAAGGCCAGAGACCTTATGCATGGCGACTCCAACCCCAGAGGGGTTTTGGGTTTGGAACTGAGTCTATACTCTATAGGAACTGAACTAAACTATGAACCTAATCCCTTTCCCCTCTCCAGGGACTGATGTGGTACAAAAAGGAGGAGGAGGAGGATTATGCCTCCCACACGCCTGGGGAGTAAATTTCTATGTTTGCAATTTTAACTTTTGAAGTAAAGATTTCTGTGTAAAAGCTAATATGACTGTTACTGGCTAATGGGAAGTAGGGGTGCAGGGAACCACACCCCCAACATATGGGGGAATACCATTAGTGGGAGCTGAAGCCAGTGGCAGAGAGCCCACACCCCTCAATCCTCTTAAGGATACCTGAGAATCCTGAGGAAGGGTTTAAATGGTAAAAATCTAACACACCTAGCCTTGAGGTGGTAGGAGTCTGGGCTGCTGTATTACGTGTATAATTGGTTTCCTTTGTAATTCTATGTATTTTATTTAATGAGTTTAAAAACATTACTCTGATGAGGGGTCCATAGGTTTTACCAGATTGTCAAAGGGTTCAGTGATTCAAAAAAAGGTTAAGAAACTGGTCCAGGTATTAGTCTCAATATCTGATTAAAATAATCCCTTCTAAGGTGTGAAACAATATTTTCTAGCCTTGAAGATTTGATTTACCTCCCTGTCCCTCCCCCCCTCAAAAGTAAATTTGTAATAATGCATAATGGATAAATGCATTGTAACCCAGAGCAGCTAGGTGATGCAGTGGATAGACTCATCTTCCTGAGTTCAAATTTGGCTTCAGACACTTCCTATCTGAGTGACCCTGGGAAATTCATTTAATCCTGTTTTCCTCAGTTCCTCATCTGGAAAATGAGCTGGAGAGGGAAATAGCAAACCACTCCAGTAACCTTGCCAAGAAAACCCCAAATGGGGTCACGAAGAATCAGACATGACTGAACAACAACAACCAACTAGTTGTAACTCAGGTCTCAAGCCTGGAACTTTTGCATAACACTCTCTTCTTTGGTAGAGAAATTATGGAATGTCTAAATAACTTCCAAGATCTCTTTGCGGCATTTCTATTACATGTCATTGTGAGTCTCCCACAGTCAGACTCCCTAGGCTCATCCACTTAAGAGGATGCAGTGCTCAGTACTTTGCATATGCCAATCCCCTATGGCAAAGGGATAGACACATTTTCGAACAAGGGAGTCTTTAAGTGTTCCTTATCTACTCCATCTCCACCCCTTTCCTAAACCAACTCCTTTTACCTGCCTCAATCCCAAGGTATATGAAATGCAGCCACATGGTTCTTCCACATCCCATCATCCCAACCCACAGATCTCAACATTACAGTGAGTTAATGGTTGGGAATAGAGCTGTGTAGCCACAACAAACATCAAATGGATTCCTGATAGGCCACTCATACTCAACACATCCAAACTTACTGTTCTCCCAATTTCATTGTTTCTACCCACTGCACTCTTATCATTCTAGTCAGGTTCTCAACCTCAGTTTCAACAGTAACTCCTCATTATTTCACAACCACATATTCTATCTGTTCTTAAATCTTGATTTTGTTTTTATTTTTTAAATCTCCACATTTCTCATGTAACTCTCCTTTCTACTCACCCAGTGACCTCATGTCCTCATCACTCTTACCTTGACAATTGCAATAGCTTCCTAATTGGTCATCTTCCCTAAAGTTCCAATCCATCCTTGAATGGTAGCCAAAGGAATTTTCTTAAAGCACAGATGTGAACACATCCTATGTCTCCTTATTACTTCTAGGATCAACTATAAATACTTGACATTTAAGGCAAAGAAGGGGTCCTACTAAACTCTGTTTATGAAACAAATATGATATTGATACCTAAACCATGAACAAGCAAGAGATAGAGAGTATTGTAAGATATAAAATGCATAATTTTTATTACATTAAGTAAAAAAAATTGTACAAATAAAACAAATGTGGCCAAAGCAGAAAACCAGGGACACATTTTTATAGACAGTTCCTCAGATAAAGTCTCATACCTCAAATATATAAAGAACTTTGTTAAATCTATTTAGGAATGTGAGTCATACCCCAAGTGACAAATGGTCAAAGGATATGAACAGGCAGTTTTTTCAATGAAGATATCAAAACAATTTATAGTCATATGAAAAAATGCTGTAAATAATTATTGATTAGAGAAATGCAAATTAAATCAACCTTGAGATATAATTTTGTACCTGCTAGATTGGCTAAAATGATAGAGGGGGAAAGAGACAAATGTTGGAGAGATTATAGAAAACCTGGGACCTTAATTCATTGTTGGCAGAACTATAAACTGATTCATTTAGGAGAAAGATTTAGAATTATGTCCAAAGAGTTATTAAATTAAATTATTAAAGTTATTAAATACCCTTTAACCTAGCAATACCTCTCTTAGGTTGTTTCTCAAGATGAGAGCCTACATGTTCTAAAATATTTATAGCAGCTCTCTTTGTGGTGGCAAAGAACTGGAAATTGGGGGATACCCATCAATTGGTGAATGGTTAAACACATTATGCTATATGTTCTGATGGAATATTACTCTGTTATAAGAAATGATGAGGTCAATGACTTTAGAAAAGCATATAGAGACCTCCATGAAATAATGAAGAAAGAAATGAGCAGAACCAAGAGAACATTGTATACAGTAACAGCAGTATTGTTTTTAGAACAACTTTGAGCAACCAAGTCATTCTATTATAAATATTCAAATTAACTGCAAAGATTCTATGAAGGAAGATGGTGTTTGAATCCAGAAAAAAGAAGTGACATGTATATGCACACACATATGTATATATATTCTATTGATATACATACAGATTGGTATCTAATGGTAGCTATCTCAAAGTTTGGAGTGGGGGGAAGGGGAAGAAAAAGAAAGTTACATGATTAATTTTTTTTGTTTGTTTTTGCTTTTTGGAGGGGAAATTGGGGTTAAGTGACTTGCCCAAGATCACACGGCTAGTATTTGTGTTAAGTGTCTGAGGCAGGATTTGAATTCAGGTCCTTCTAACTCCAGGGCTGGTGCTCTATTCACTGAGCCACCCAGCTGCCCCACATGATTAACTTTATTGAATATTTGAAAGGAATAGCAAATTGTACATGATGGATCTGCAATTTTGGTACAATAGACTGCTTAAATGCTCTTGCTTTATTTCTTAAGTTAAGAATTAAATAAATGCACTTAAAAAAAATAAAGCTCTTCTGAAACTTGTCTAATCCTATTTTTCCAGCTTTATACATTGCTAGCCTTCATATTCTCCATTGTTCATCCATACCTCCCTTCTTAATAT
The DNA here is from genome assembly GCF_028583685.1 of Petaurus breviceps papuanus. Lineage (NCBI taxonomy): Eukaryota > Metazoa > Chordata > Mammalia > Diprotodontia > Petauridae > Petaurus > Petaurus breviceps. The sequence continues at coordinate 2,026,486 of NW_027185890.1, forward strand.
TTTTATGCATGACCCTTTACCTTCTATCTCTGTGGTTTTGCATTAGTGGTCCCTCATTTCTAGAATGTCCTCCCCTCCTTACCTCAGTTCTTAAAATTTCAGATTTCCTTCAGTACTCACCTCAAGCACCATCTTCTATGTGAGACCTTTCCTGATTCTCTCCCTCACCCATTAGTGCTCTCCCCTACCAACATTGCATGGTGTTTATTTTGTATCTATTTATATGCACATATTTGTCACATGTACACATAATTTGTGTATCCCTACGTATACAAATGTTATCTAACAGCACTTTATCATAGCGAAGGTAGATAGTATGTGCTTAATAAATATTTTTGGATTGATTTGCTGATAAAGATATTATACTATTCCACTACACAGCATGGGACTAGGGTGGGCATCCTGAAGTGATGTCATGGTCAATTTTGAGTATTTGTATTTAAAATTGACTTTGAACAGATGCAAGGCCTAATAGCTACCCCAGATTTGTTTTCAGATATGCACAGGGAAGTCCTACACTCTCTTCACTTGTCAAAGTTAATGCTTTCAAGCCCCACAGTCCCAGTGTTTAGCTACTAACCAAGAAGTGTTTTTCTGATAAAGTTTCATACTCCCTTCTTATGGAATGCAACCAAGAGACAAACTAGGGACATGAAAATAGTTTATTCCACTGTATAATTCTGTATTCTATTTAGAGAGAAGTTCTTTAGCTAATGAGCCAGATGATCAAATATTTTCCTGGTAAATATTTGGTATATTTGGAGAACTTGAAAGGCTAATGCTCCCTGTCCATAGTTCCATTAACTTTATAACTCCTTTCACATTCTTCTGTTCCTGTTAGCTCTCCATCCAGCTGAAGAAACCAGTAGTATATTTGAGGATGATCTAAAATACTGCTTTAGAAAAATATACAACTAATTAAATATATAAAAACATGTGAACATACCATGCATATACTATATCCCACAGATCTTTTTTTTAAAAATGATGCAAACCCACTGAATTGTCCCTTTATGTTAACTACTTCATCAGTTGAACATCCTATACAAATTTCTCTTAGAAATATCATTGGATCTCAAATATCTGCAACAATTTGGGACATATTCTTTCTAGGAGTTTAACACTTACTATAGATGATATAAGAGAATCTCTCATGTTATTTATTATTTTTTTTGGGGGAAGGGCAATTGGGGTTAAGTGACTTGCCCAAGGTCAAACAGCTAGTAAGTATCAAGTGTCTGTGGTCAAATTTGAACTCAGGTCCTCCTGACTCGAGGGTTGGTGCTCTATTCACTGCATCACCTAGCTGCCCCATCTTATTTGTTTTAAAATCAATTAAACTTAATCCTTGAATTGTTATTCTAGTGAAAATATGTCAAGGTTATTAACATTGCTATTTATAGGCTTTGTTAGTGAACCTATTGATAATTTTATTAATACTGTTAATTGTGAAATCTGTTAAGTTTATTAATTTATAAATTACTCTAGTTATTACAGATGCATTTTTGTACTTTCTTAAAAAAATTCAAGAAACACTAGGTCTCAGTTTTGTTGTTTAAATTTAAATTTGATTCTGACTCAGTCTTTTGTCAACTGAGTCCTTTTTTCTTGCCAGTAATTTCAGTTATATCTGTCACATTCTAAAATCAATCTTATTTTGGAGTTTTATGCTCATGAAAGTTGATTATAAAAAGTTTTGTGATGTCATTTCTAGGAATTTCCATTACACAGAATTCAAAACTGACACTGATGTAGCATAAGAAACATTGAACTAGGAGTTAGGAAACTCAGGGTCCTAGTCCCACCTCGGTAGATACTTTACTATAATAAAGAGGTATATACATGGAAAGAGCAATATACATGGAAAGAGCAAAAAACTCAAACAGAATGTTGTGCAATTAACTGGTATATATGACCATGTCACTCTCCTATTCAATAAACTTCAGTGGCTCCCTATTTCCTCTCAGATAAAGTATATTCTTCTCTCTAGGTTTTTAAAAGCTACATTCTTTAACAAAAACAAACAAACAAGTTGGTCAAACATATCTTTCCAGCCTCATTATACATTACTCCCTTTCCCACATTATAGAGTCCAGACAAACAGGCCTTTTCTCTATTCTTCCCATGTGATCCTTCATCTCCCATCTCTGTGCCTTTGTACTGGCCAACCCCTATGCCTGGAATGCATTCCCTCCTCACCTCTGCTTCATAGAATCCCTCTCTTCTTTCAGGATACAAGTCAAGCACCTCTTTCTACACAAAGTCTTTCCTGATCCCACCAATTGCTAGAGTACTCCTTCACATACTACCTTGTTTTCATTTGGTATTATATATATATATATATTCTCATATGTGTTATTTCCTCCAATAGAATATCAACTCCTGAGTAAAGCATATATATGTGTGTGTGTATATACATGTATGTATGTATATATGTACATGCCCAACTCCTGGCACAGGACTTTTAATAAATGTTTGTTGATAGGTTGATTGATTAATTAATCAAAATGACTGAATTTGGCACTGGAGAAGAGTTGAGGAAATGCACCATCCTCCCTTTTTGTAGCAATGGGAGACTGGGGATATGGAATTCTACATCTATTTTCAGACAGTTGATATTTTGGTTGGTTTTGTTGAATTGCTTTTTCTGTATTTTTTAAATGATTCTTTCAAGAGAAGACTGATGGTTAGAGAAGGGAAATATTACGAGATAAAGGTAACATAAAGACAAAAGTTACCAATAAAAATATTGTTAAAAGAGAAAATAAATGAGTTAGATTAGATAATCTCCAAAATTCTTTTCGCTTCTAAAATACCATGATATTCAAGGTGAGGATTAAGCACTGGCCTAGGACCAGACCAAGTGTAGTCCTGGGCCTGCCATTTACTCTCTGTGTCACCAATTTAAGCAACTATGCCTCACTTTCTCTTGTGTAAACATGGGTATTATAATATCTTTAATGCCTACTTCATGGGATTGTTGCAAAGGACCAAGGGAACTAATATATGTCAAAGTGCTTTGTAAAAGTATACAAATATAAAGTTTACATATGTATGTATTCTTGGCTGGGAGTCAGAGCAGCTATGGCAACCTGCCAAACTGGTCACTTAGAAATACTCATAGTTACTCTTTCTTGAAAAAGTTGCCCCTGGTGTGACTGATTGAAGGAAGGAGTCTGACAGCTAATCTGTTCCTGACCTCTCTGCATTGCCCTTTTCTAGACTTTACTGGGCAAATAGAGTAGAGTGCTGTTACTTAGTATTCATAGAATGATAGATCAAAGTTGGAAGGGACCTTAGAGACCATTGAGTCTAATCCCCTCATTTTAAAGGTGAGGAAACTGAGACTGAGAGGTTAAGTGACTTGTCCAGGGTCATAGAGCTAATATGTTCATATGAGAATAGAATCAGAGAGTTAGAGGTGGAATGAATTTTAGAGGTCATCAAATCCAAACCCTGTCATGGTGTCTGAGGCATGATTTTAACTCAGGTTTTTCCAAGTCCAAGTATAACACTCCATCTACTAGTGCACTTATTCTGTGTGGCTATTGTAGGAGGTTTTATGCATGTAAATGTAAATTTGCTCCTTTTGAATTCAGGGAGACTTGGGTTCGTCTATCATGGACACCAAAAACACTAGAAAATCACAATACGCTGGTCTGTTAGTTATTAAAACCAAAAAGAATAGATAAATCTAAAAATCATTATTTAGGGGTCAGCAAGGTGTTACAGTAGATAGAGTGTTTGTCCTGGAGACAGGAAGACCTGAATTCAAATTCAGTCTTAGACACTATGTGACCCTGGGCAAGTCCCTTAACCTCTGTTTGTTTTATTTCCTCATCAGTGAATGGGCATAATATAACAGAACCTACCTGACTGGGTTGTTGTGAGGATCAAATGAGAGAAGACCTGTAAAATGCTTAGCATAGTGTCTGGGATACAGTAGGCTCTATATAAATGTTAGCTCTTATCATTATGATTTGTTGTTGTTCAGTTATGTCTGACTCTTAGTGACCCCATTTTGGGTTTTCTTGTCAAAGATACTGGAGTGGTTTGCCATTGACTTCTCCAGCTCATTTTTTCAGATGTGGAAACTGAGGCAAACAGGGTTAAGTGACTTGTCCAGGGTCACACAGCTAGCGTGTCTAAATGTCTGAGGCTGGATTTGATGAGTATTCCTGATTTCAGACCCAGCACTCTCTCCACTGTGACACCTAGCTCCGCCCCCTGTAATTTATAAGAGGCCTCTTTTAAGGTGGTAGGGGTAGTTCACAAGAAACAATCAACTTAAGCACATGCTTCTAAGAAACAGATGACAAATATTGTTTTGAAATAATAATGAGGGCTAACATTTATATATCTTCTTAATGATTGTAAAGTTTTTAGCAAATGTTAAATAATTTTAGTCTCACAGCAATCCTGGGCGGAGGGTGCTAGTCTTATTCCTGTTTTACAGATAAGGGAACTGTCACAGGCCAAGATTAAATGACTTGCCAGGGGTAACATCAGCTAGTAAGTGTCTGAGGCTGAATTTGAACTCAAGTCTTTTCAGCTACTTATCCATTACTAAATCCATTGTACCAGCTAGCTGCCTGACAAAAAGAAACTTCTGTGGCATTAGGTTTCTTAATTAGCAGCTAAGGGGTGCAGTGAATAGAGTCCTCGGTTGAGCCTAGAAGATCTGAATTCAAAGTAATTCTCATACACTTAATTGTGTGACGTTGGGCAAGTCACAACCTCTGATTGCCTCTCTCTCCTCATCTGTAACATTAAGAGACTAATAACCTACCTCCTGGCGTTGTTGTAAGGATTAAATGAGATAAAATTTGTAAAGTACTTAGCAAAGTGCCTGGCAATAGTAAATCCTAAATCAGTGCTAGTTATTGTTATTATTATCACCTTGTATAAGTTGGAAGCCTGTAATTCCTGCACTTGAGCACCAAAGCACTAGAGGATAAACTTCTAAAGAGAAAAATGATCTGCTTATACACTGTTTCCCAGTATACAGTTCTGATCCTCACAAACCATTCATAGTTCCTCATTGCCTATTAAATAAAGTACAAATTCGAATTTAGACTCTCTACGAATTTGTTATAAAGATAAGCCAAGTTGGATAACAAGTTGATGTGGCCAAACTATACTAAAATTGGGATCATGTTCCATGGAAGTCATCATTGCATGAACCTTTCTGGGAAATTTCATGTGATACTTTTAAAGGAAACAGGTTTTGGATGGGCTACTTAGTAAAAGAAGCAATTATCTCCTTGAATCAGTTATAATCCTGGCTCTGGGAATCTATGAGGGAGGCAGAGGGATAATCTTCCAACCTCTGTTTCCCAGATTATCAGCATCAAAATTGCTCTGATAAGAGATTTAAAAAAATATAAAGAATGATGGCACAATGATTACAAGTTGTTTTACATGAACATCTTTTTGAGGATGTGATTAGAGATGAATAATCCCTAAGTTTCTCTGAAAGTCTGTATCATTTTTCCTAGGAACTGTGATGAACCAGTTAAATTCATTGACATTTCTTAATTTCCTATTGAACTTTCTTTGACAGTGACTACAGTTTTCCTAGTCACACATTATAATGAACAGACAATCTATTCTTATTTTAGAACTGCAATGTTGATTTTCAAAATATTGTTAAATTTGATTTCTTCACAAGGAACTAAATAATACTGTTCTGGTTTTGACAAGTTTTCAATATCAATTTCCTGGCTATTTTTTGACTTTGATTTTATTTCATAAAATCACATTACAATTTGACAAGTTGTAAACCTGAAAACAGAATTACTGATGGCAAAGAAAAGCAAGTGGGAGGAGGAGGGAAGACCTCAAGATTAGGCCAATTGGAAAGAAATCATAGAAGAGGCAAGAGAAATGGACAATGATGAGCTTTCATGAGAGGTTGTGAGTTACCAGAAGTAGCTTTATTTGTAATGTCGGTCAGGCAGGAAACAAAGTTTTAAGTTAGTTACTTTGTCTCATTGTTATTCTTTTTGCCTCTGCACTGGAAGTTTTGTGAATCCACCACTTGAGTGAGACCATTCTAATTGCTTTTTCTGATAAATTATTTTTAGCATTAAATTTCATAGATTCATGGGATCTTAAGAGTGAAGGTCTTAGGAATGAGATCTTAGGAAGTAAAGTTGGAGGCCATTTAGCCAAACTTGAATGAATAACCCTTCTATAAAATCTCAGACAAGTTGACATTCGGTCTGTCTCTGAACACTATCAATGAAGGGGATTTCATTATTTCGCTTTTTTTTTTTTGGAGGGGAGAAGGTAGGGCAATTGGGGTTAAGTGACTTGCCTAGGGTCACATGGCTAGTTTTTGTGTTAAGTGTTTTAGTCCAGATTTGAACTCAGGTCCTCCTAACTCCAGAGCTAGTGCTCTATTCACTGTGCCACCTAGCCGCCCTGGGGATTTCATTAGTCCATTCCATTTTTGAACATTTCACATAAAACTGACACTTGTCCGCTTCTACTTTCCACCTTAGAGCCAAGTAAATGTAATCCCTCTTCCACACAACCTGTCAAGTATCCATATATCTGTATGTATATATGCACACACATACATATATGTAGACACATATACACACATGCATACACATATTTTTACCTATGTATTTGTATATTTTTTATTTGTTCATTCAACTGATTCTCACATAGTTTGGGATCATTTAAACATTCTGATTGCCTTTCTTTAGACATGTCCTATTTTATCAATGTCTTTGATAAAAGGTGGTATCTAATACTAAACCCACCACTTCAGATATAATTTAATCAGTATAGAGTACTTCATCAAAGTGGATAGAGCACCAGCCCTGGAATCAAGAGGATCTAAATTCAAATATAGCCTCAGACACTTAATGAGCGGTGTGACCTTGGGTAAGTCACTTAACCCTGTTTGCCTCAGTTTCCTCATCTGTAAAATGAGCTGGAGAAGGAAATGGCAAACCACTCCAGTATCTTTGCTAAGAAAACCCCAAACAGGGTCATAGAGAGTCAAACTACTGAACAACAAGTTTGCATTGATCTGTAGGCAGGGTATGCTACAGTATGCTGCCTACTTCTGTTAAGCTTGTAGCCAACTAAAACACCCACATCTTTTTCACCTGACCTATTTTCTAGCCACTCATTCTCTTCTTGTACCTCTACACAACATTTTTTTTAACCCAAGGGTAGGACTTCACATTTATTCCTATTACATTTTATGGTTTTTTTGTTTGTTTTCAGTCTTCCTTTCAAGCCTGTAATGATCTTCTTCAGTTCTAGTTGTATCAAACAGATGTATTAGAAAAGGCTCCCATCTTTACATTTTCTACAAATATACTAAAGTTGCTATTTTTTTCTTTACCAGAGTTACTGATAAAACTCTTGGAATGGAATAGGACTGGGGACAGAGACCCCTCTCTCCTTCTGAGTTAATATCACTATATTAATAAACAATTTTAAATAAGGACATTAAAGAATTAATTAATGCTTATTATTCATTAATTATATGATATATAATTATATATAATTAATATATTATATTATATAAAATATATAATTATATTATATATTAAAAACAAATTAAATACATTTTTTTTTGCCATTGTTAACAGCCCCTCTATCATTTTGGCTCCTCTGTCATTTGAGCATCTTGACTACCTGCCAGCTTCATTTTGAACAGGAAATCTTGTGTGTAGAAGATCTTATTCAAAGCATTGCCTAAGACATATTTGTGAACTATATGTAGAATGACTTAATATTACAACTATATTTGCATTTTTAAAAGGCAAATGGTTCCCTTTATATTTCGACAGTATCAGGCAAAGATATAATTGACCATTCAAATAATTCTTCACTGGTCACAAAATTACTAAAGTAGAGTATTTAACTTGGGTAATACTTCCTGTCTAGATATCTTCATGGGAAGAATGGGTTAAAGTGGTAAACAGTTATGTAGAACATAAGGAAGGACTTCTTGAGCAACAAAATTATTAACACTCAATTGGTCTATTGAGAAAACTTGTAATGATTGCAAAAGTCAGATGATAAGATCATAGATAATGGATCTAGAACTTCTTGTTGACTTCTCTTACCTCTCTAAATCTATGATTCTCTGAAGGAAGTCACAATAGGTTTGCTGTGTTTACCTGACAAAAGCATGCAGGATAGATGAGAAGTAAGTGTATAATTTAGAGGAAGAAATAAGTTTCTGTAGTAATATAGATGTTAATTGATGAGAGTCTATGCTAGAGGAATAATCATTGCAGTGGAGAGGAAGAGATGAATTAGAAAGATATTGCTGAGGAAGAATTGATGAAATTTTGTGACTGAGTATAAAAGATAAAGGAAATGAATAAATCAGATGAGGAATGAGATGAACTAAATCTCTGGGGATTCACATTAATTGTTGTGTCTTCATTTAGGGAACCTGTTGATAATCAAATTATTTTTTGTATCTTAGCTTATCATAGGATTGGGCATAATGTTATTGCCTATTGCTTATAGTAATTTTAAAAGCTTTAATTAAACATACAAAACTTCTCAGGGAAAGAATTGGATATAACAAATGCCATTTTCCTTTTTTACTTGTTTGAATATGGAGAAAAAGTTACCTCATCTATAAAATGAGAGGGTTGGTCTAGATGGCCTTTGAGTTCCCTTCCAGATCTAAATCTATGCTCCTATGATCTGTCATTCTTAATTTAATGCAGCAATTATACTTACACACATATACATATATACACAAATATATGTGTATATGTATATATATATATTTACATATATATGCACATGTGATGTGGGTATATGTATATTTGTAAAGACCATAAGAAAGATAAGTTCCTATCCAGATTGCCATCTCTGCTGTGTCTGGGTTCATTGGTCAGGGGAGACTTAATGTATTCTCCTAAATGACTCCTTTATGACCAAGTAGCAACTTAAATATAAGGAAAATATAATTGATTGATCTTGAAGATAGTATAGACCTTTGGCATTCTATTTTGTAAAAATGTCATCTTTCTACTTTCTCTATTCCTTTAAATTTCATCTTTACCTGTCATGTAGGTAATACTAAAGTGGTCCTTGGCCACTGTGATTCCTTTTACAAAATGATAAGGAAAAACTTTGTCACTGGTCTTGAGCAACTCAGATCCAGCTAAGTATTTCCAATATGTGTCTGTGTGTAATGCCAGTAGCTGGTAAATTAAAGAGCTCACTGGCTTGCAATGCTGTTCTTTTGTGACCACTGTTTATATTACTGGAAACTGCCTGTGGATTAAGTGTGAGCATGAAGGGCCCACCATGATAGTTCCATAAATACTTTTCCTTCCCACTTTCAACCACCTCATGAAAAGCCAAGTTATCTGCTTAGTAATAATTTCATTCATCTATATAGTCTCTTTACAAAAGTTAGCAATGTCCCTTTTCTTTTCCATCAAAAAAGAAATGTGCTCACAGAATAGCAGCTTTAATAAAAATCTAAAAATAGACTATATACTAACAAGTTAGAAAATTTTGGTGATACATCTTAGAAACTACTATATATGTAAGCCTTTAGTAACTCTAGGAGAACAATCTATTAGAGC
>NW_027185890.1:2036172-2039563 GCF_028583685.1 Petaurus breviceps papuanus
GAAGTGTTGGAGAAAACAAAATTTAAAATACTATGGATAACTTATTGCTTGTTTGCCTAATTCCTTTTTGTAGTTAACTGAGTTAAACGTTCACAACTCCTCACTTTCAAACTTTTCCTGTGTCCTCCGCCCCTTCCACAACATCCCCTCACAAGATGAACCTGAACACATCACCTCAGGATCAGGGAAAATATTGCATAGGTCTCTTTCCCTAGTCCTGAAGCAAAGATAGTTCTGAAAGCCGGATGCCAAAGACATACAATATTTCGATTCATGAGCAACCTGAGTATAGAGATTTGAATTTGGCATAGATTGCTGCTGCCCACCTTCCTCCCCTAGCTCAGCACAGTCCCTCCACCCCCAAACAGAAGTCACCCGCTAAAACTCCTAACATAGAAACACTAAGTTATTTTCCATCGCAAGAAGGCTTTAATTTAAAATCCTATTTTCACCTACTGTTTACAATTCCAAACAGTCCTCCCTTATCCTCTAACCCCAGGGTGAAAAATCAGAACAAATTCTTAGTCAAACCAAACACAAAAACACTCCTTTTACACTCTAACCTGCCCATGCTGGCTCCAAAACCTAAAGCGTTTTTATTGCTCTTCCTGTCCCTTTTTTTCTCCACAATTCTATTTATCCTGAACCCCAGCCTCACACCCTTATTCTTCACTTCAACACTTAAGCAAAGATTGGGGGACGATGCTTAATAAAGAAAGATGAAATTTCTCACCCGTAAGCAACCAGCATGCGACAGCGACACCTGGGCTGGTGCAGCGCTGACGGGCCATGACCAGCCTGGCACGAGCAGGAGAGGCAGGGAAGGCTCCCTAGGGCTCGGAGTCTCAGCTGGGACACACTGCAGGCTGCCCTGAACAAACTGGGGCCGGAGCGCTCTATGCCTTTGAGCTACTCCGCCAACTCTTAGAGCAGCGGAGGCATCAGCAGCGGCAGCAGCAGCGGCAGCCGAGGGGTGATTTCCTGTGTTTTCGGCAAAAGCCTCTAAGTCCTGTCCACGCTTTTCACATCCAAGAAGTATTGCCACATCGCCCCTCCCTTTTGGTTCTCGGTCTTTGAAACTGCAACTGGCTGATTCCCAGAGTCTGTGCTCATGTACAAATAAAGCAAGCTTCTAGTCCGTGTTTAGGCTAAAGTCCACGGGGAGAGAGGCAAACCTTAAAGGGACATCTGCATTCCATTGAATGGGTAATCCCTCTCCCTGTGCCACCTCCCCAGGGTCGTACGAACGCTAGTGAGAACTAGAAGTTGAGGAAACTCACTGAAACTTCTGGGTGGCGCGGGTTCACTAGCTAGCTCCGCCTTCACGCCCTTTCCTTCTATTTAGGACAATTACAGTGAGACCCTCTTTGAAAGTACGTTCTTCCGCAGTCTCACTCCTAGAGGTGAGACTCATTTCTTCAGGTTGATGCTGTCAAAAAGATCTGATACACTCTTTACGTAGGCAAAGTAATTATCATTTTGCCACTCTCTCCCGAATCATTTTCATCGCTGTCTCCGTGTAGGGTAAAATGTAAAGCAAATCCCCTCTTGTCTTCCCCAAATGGAGGCTTCCTGCCCTGACCCCTGATTACCCGAAGAGTGATTTTCTTTGTTTTTTATGAGTTTGCTTACTTAGTGGTTATTAAAGAGAAAGGGAGGTGAGTGGGTTGCGCAAGATAAGCTTTTCTTTAGGATGGAAAACTAAAAAGGAAGGGGAGAAAGGAAAACCAGAAGGGTAGGAAGAGTGTATTAGAGGAAAGGAGAAAGGGTAAAGAAAGAGGAAGGCAACCGGGAAGGAAGAAAGGAAAACAAATTCCTTAGGAGAGGAATGTGTGTGGGCTTTTTTGTTTAAGATGCGTTGCCCTGTTTGTATACTGGAACTGCATCTGTTCTAAATCTCAAGGTACTTAACCTTTCTAAAAAATTTTTTTACCAAGGGCCTTTGTATAAAACCTTATAAATTCAAAGTACTTTAAAAGCTCTTTAGGTGAGTCCTTCCAGCCTCTCTTTGAGGAGCTGAAGCCCAAGGAAATTCAACTGACAGGTCCAAGACTATGCAGCATATACCACATCGATGGAAGATTGGGGAACAAAAATTTAGGTATTAAACTGCGGTTAGAAACTTCTGAACACAAGACACCAACTTGTTTGTTGCTTATCCAGTGAATGATGCTTTGGACAAAGACCCAAAGTAGTTTTTCTTAGACCTCATTTTTTACAGCCATTGTGTCAAAGTAGGCTGGAGATTCCCAAAGAGAGGACAGAAATTAAAAAAAAAATTTCTGGCATTTTTATGGCACTTTAAGGTTTGTAAAGTGCTTTACATACTTAATTATATTTGATTCTCACAATAAACATTAGGTAAGGATTGCAAGAATCCTTCTTGTTTTGCAGAGGAGGAAACTGAGGAAGTTAAGTGACTTGTGGTCACACAGCTAAGAAGCATTTAAGATTCCAGCATTCTAGCCATGTTATCATGTCTCCTAGTCTACTGAGTTGGAGTTCTAAAGGATTGAAGCTAGGGAAAATTTTGCATTGAATTATTCACATGATTAACTTTATTAAAGATTTCATGTATGATTTCTGAGGGCAATACACAGGTATTTAATTTTCTAGCTTTTGTGTCTACACCACTTTTAGGATTTCTGTATAGTGGTCGAATGGGCACTAGGCCTTTTGCTTGGTCTCTTATCTTTTCCCATTGAGGGGACATGAAATAAGCCCCAGTGAGGTTGGTTTGGAAGATATAAGGCACAAGATATGTTGCTGAAGAATTACTTCTGGTCCAAAACATTTGTTGCCTCTGATGGGTGCTCAAAAATGTTTTAATTACTTTTAGTTGTGGCTAGATGAGATAAACCAGATATCCAACTGGGGACTTGAGCCATAGATTAGACAGGTGTGTGTGTATGTGTGTGTGTGTGTGTGTGTGAGTGTGTACCTGAATGTACACATTTGTGTAAGAAAGGTTATTTCCAGCTCAAGATTCATTTTTATTCAGGGGTGAACTGGAACTAACTCAAGCTAATTATTAAAATTTCAGTGTGAGCATTTGCACCTTAGAAATTGGCAACTACTATAAATCAGGGCTTGATTTATTATTTTGTTGTTTGTCTAGACTTTAAAAAATGTTAATAATGCAGATGAAACTTGGAAGTCTGTTAGGAGTACATCCTCCCCACTCCCCCAAGCTGGTTGTTAAACATTTAGCAGCACACCTCTGCCTTTATATGAAAAGAATCACCTGGGAATCATGAAGCTACCGTTAATAAAGGAAAATTGTTGACTTACAGACAGATGAACAGGGAAAATTTCCTTCCTTCTTTCCTTCCTTCCTTCTTTCCTTCCTTCCTTTTTTCCTTCCTTCCTTCCTTCCTTCCTTCCTTCCTTC
>NW_027185890.1:2039573-2044024 GCF_028583685.1 Petaurus breviceps papuanus
TCTTTCTTTCTTTCTTTCTTTCTTTCTTTCTTTCTTTCTTTCTTTCTTTCTTTCTTTCTTTCTTTCTTTCTTTCTTTCTCTTCTTCCTTTCTTTTCTCTCCTAGATTGGAAGTACAATGACTTCAGATCCTTATCCCATGATAATCCACATGGAAACTTTGACCTGCTTACTTCCAGTTTGGTCTGTTCATCCTGGAGTTCAGCCCCTGCCTTCCCATCTGGCTGTTCATTACAATGGTGCAAGACTTAGCGTGGACATCCAATTGGTTTTTTAACCCTAATGAAGCTTAATACTCCTTCAAGAGTCCCACTGGTCTTAGTCTTCCCGGTAGTGGGTTTTTTAGGTAAGGATACACCTCTACACCCAGGGTTTTTTTTTTTCCTGTGGATCGTACAGGATTGTAGAATCACAGATTTGAAACTGGATTATCTAATTTGATTTTTCTGCAAGGGAAATAATGTTTTCAAAATATATTTCATTTACTTGGGATGACAGTTTTTAGATGTATGAAAATAAACTCTATCCACAGCTTTTCAGATCTTTCTCTATCTTCTGGAATTTTAGGAGAAAATTCCAGCAAAAATCATATTACAAGATATAACATTCCAACTCGGTATAATAATCATTATTTATGCTCTTCAGTCTGACATTCAGGACCCACTATAATCTTTCTAACCTTATCCTCTACTTTTCCCTTATTTGAATATATTATTTTAGCCAAACCAATCAATAATCACACCATAGCATCTCAAACTTAAAAGAGACTTTAGTGGTCATTTAATTTAACTTGTACTTGAATAGCCATCTCTTCTCTATTAATGACCAGAGTGATCATTCAGCCTCCACCTGAAGATTTCCAGCTAAACGGCACTTACTACCTAAAGAACCAGCCCTTTCAACTTTTGCTCTATGCTATCAGGAAATTGCTCCTTATATTGAGTTTAAAGCCATCAATTTCTATCCATCGTTCCTAGTTCTGGAGAAAATAAGACAAATCAAGTGAATAAGCATTTATTAAGCTTCTATTATGTGTCAGTCATGGTACTAGGTGCTGAGGATATAAAGAAAAAAACCCCAACTAACACAGAAATAGTCTCTGGTCTCAAGAGCTCAGTCTAATGGGATAGACAGCATGCAAACAATACAAATAGCACACAAATAAGATGTATGCAGGGCAAATTGGAGATAATCAACAGAAGGAGGAGACTAACATTAAGGGGGATCAGGTAAGGCTTCTTGTAGAAGATGGGATTTTATCTGGGACCTGAAGGAAGCCAGAGAAAATAGGAGGTGGAGATGAAGGAGAGAATTCTAGGCTTGGTAAACAGTTGGTAAAAATGTGTGGAGTCAGGAGATAAAGTATCTCATTCAAGAAACAGCAGGGAAGCCAGTGTCATTGGCTTGAAGAAAATGTGGATATGAGGAAGGTATAAGAAACTAGAAAGTCAAGAAGTAATCAGCTTATGAGGATTTTACATTAACTCTGGATATAATAGGCAACCATTAATGTTTATTGGAGGTGGGAGAGGAGTAATATGGTCAGACTTTTGCTTTAGGAAGATCAATTTCACAGTTGAATGGAGGACAGACTGGAGTGGGGAGAGGCTTGAGACCATCCAGAAGAATACTGCAATAATCCAGGTGTGAGGTGATGAGGGCCTACACCAGGGTGGTTGCCAGATGTTCTCTATTCTCCCAGAAAGAAAGTGGCATGTTTGTATACAAGGGATCTTACAAAGGTTAGAAGCAAGACTTGGCAACTGATGCCATTCTCCCTAGGTGACTGGGAGGATAGTGGTATCCTTAACAATAATAAGGAAGTTAGGAAAAGGGAAAGAAGATTTTGGGGGAAAGTTACTTTAGTTTTGGACATGTTGAGTTTAAGATGTGTCTGGGACATCCAATTTGAGATTTCTAATAAGCAACTGAAGACATAAGACTGGAGGTCTGGAGAGAAGTTAGGGGCTGGATAAATAAATCTGAGAATCATAGGCATGGAGATGATAATTGAATCCATGAGAAATGATGACATCACCAAATGAAATATCATAGAGGGAGAAAAGGTGCAGGACAGGGTCTTAGAGGGGCAGAGTACAGCCATGGTTAGTAGGCAAGACCAGTGGAGACTGGAAGGATTCTACAAATCTTTCTTTTATTCTCCAACCAGTCAAATGCTTGAGGATAGCTATTGTATCCACCTTCACCCTTCCATTCCTCTCTTTTCTAGGCCAAATATCCCTAATTCCTTCAACTGGTTCTAGTATAACCCTTTTGTCAAAGACTGCCTCATGACGTGAAAGCCCAGACACACTTCAGAGTATTTTCTTGTTCATTTGACTCCTATCTCCCACTTCAGGATATATATAATTCAGGATATATCAGCTATATCTATATATCTATAGCTATGGATGTAGATAGATATATGTATATGCACACACATATACATAGGCATGTACATGTGTATGTATTACACACACATATATGTATGTGTATATATACATATATGTGTATATATATTTGCTCAGTTATTTATATATTTATCTATATATATTTATACATATATACATATGTGTGTGATTCTATGACCCCAATTGAAGTTTTCTTGGCAAAGATCCTAGAGTGGTTTTGCTATCTCCTTCTCTAGCTCATTTTATAGATGAGAAAACTGAGGCAAAAATAGCTGTGTGGCTTGCCCAGGATTACACCGTTACTGTCTGTACACTGCAACTCTTAGCTTTCCATGGCTAGAGAAGTAATTGAGTACTTTTCCCATCTTGTTAGGATCTTTGTGTAATAAAAGGTTATTCTCCCTCCCTTAAAAAAATCTGAGCAAGCATTCATATGTAGATTCCTAAGACAAAAAATGCCATTAACACCTCTATAAATCCTTTGATCCTCATTTGAGAAAATAACCCAAAGTCATTTGACTGGCACTGGGCAGCCTGAATGGCAGAGCTCCCTGGGAAGATTCATGCCTATATTCGTTGGCTAGTATCCTATACCGTGTTTCCCCGATAATAAGACCTATCCCGAAAATAAGCCCTCCCCTTACTGTGTAAGATTCCTCTAAAATAAGCCCTCCCCCGAAAATAAGCCCTATTGAGATTGCTACTGTAGTGAAGGTGATCCCCTGTGCTACACGCTACATTACAGTACCCTCTGTATGCACCGCCCCCCCCCATGAAACGCACGCCGCGCTCCTAGCTGCATCCAATCAGAGCTACAGCAGTGAGCGCGTCATCCTGTTCTTCCCCAGTGATTTGCTTATTGAATAAAGGTACATTTTTTTGTTCACATTTACCTGTTTATTAAAATTGCTGTCAATGTTCATTAAAATAAGCCTTCCCCTGAAAATAAGCCCTCTGGTGTTTTTCTGTCCAAAAAAAATAATGACAGTGTCTTTTTATCGGGGAAACATGGTAACTTTCTTTTCTTTTGTCCTAAAATCAGAAGAGATGGTTTCCTCTTTTCCCCCCAATAAATGACAATATATATACCTATCAATCTGTACCCAAACAGTCTCATGGCACATGAAATCACAGATAAACTCTTCCACATACCCCTTAGCAGCTAACCTTGAGTAAATTGGGAAACATTATAATAGTGTCTCATTCCACTCAATCAATTACTATACTCCAAGCATAGGTCTGTATGCAGAAATAACAGATAATACCAATTACCTGGAACCCTTAAAAGAAGAGAGCATCTCAAACATCTTGGAGGTGGGATACTTCCTATCCATTAAAAAACGGTGGGAAGTCATCCTTAGCACTTCAACAATGGCACCCCTATTCAGACAAGGATTTAGAAGACTCCAGCATTTCACTTAAACATCCAACCCTTCTGAGGTCTTGGTTAGCTATGTAGATTATCATTTAATGAGTTGTTTGGGAAAATAGAAATCTTATGTGGACAATGGGCCACTGCAAAATTACTCATTTGGGAAGGTATTTGTTGTCAAATGAAGAAGTTGTTGTGTGTGGCTCATCCTTCGTTCTCAAAGAGGACCATGACATCAGGAAGATGATGCCTTGACTTGCAAGTGAATTGGATTTAAGTGAGGGAGTGCTGTGCAAAATTGCCAGCCTCACTTTCTCCTCCAGAGCATCTGGGTCCAGTGGCCAGATATAGATTGGGACAACTGGACATGGCCCAGGATGCAGTGGGAGACCTTGGCCTTTTTGAGCTAAGATTTTTCTGAGTTCTCACTTTGACTGGAGTAGAAATGGATAGAAGAAACTGATCAGTTCTCCTCACTTTTTTTTTTTTGCTTTTTCTTGGAGGGCAGTTAGGGTTAAGTGACCTGCCCAGGGTCACACGGCTAGTTTTTGTGTTAAGTGTCTGAGGCCGTATCCGAACCAGGGTCCTCCTGACTCCAGGGCCGGTGCTCTATTCACTGCACTACCTAGCCACCCTCTCCTCACTTTTAAACCCCTCATTCCCATTGCTG
>NW_027185890.1:2044034-2058608 GCF_028583685.1 Petaurus breviceps papuanus
CTGCCTTTTCTTATTTATGTAATTAAGGAAAAGAAAATATCAGGCCTGAAGAATATAAATGGAAGTGGATGGAGCCGAAGGCAATGACTTCCAAGATTGTGGGAGAAAGTTCTGGAGGAGGAAGTAGTGACAACCTGGGAGGGGCACTGAAGAACACCTAGGTGGCACAACGAGCAGTGTTGGATCTGGAGCTAAGAAAATCTGATTTTAATTTGGCTTCAGACACTTAGTTCATAAGCTCTTAGAGGGAAGGGACTGTTTTTTTTTTTTGCCTCTTTTTGTATCTCCATTGCTTAGAATGGTGCCTGGCACATAGTAGGCACTTAATAAATGTTGCTTGATTGACAGCTACTTAACCCTGGGCAAGTCACTTAACTTCAGTCTGCCTCAATTTCTTCATCTGTAAAATGTTAATAAGGTTACATTATCTTCCAGGGATGTCATGAGGATAAAAATGAGTTAATGCTTGTCTAGATCTTTGCAAAACTTAAAGCATTATTTAAATGCTAGTTGTTCTTGTTGTCATTTGTGATGTTATTATTATCCCAAGCGAGATACTTTGGCTCTATTCAAGGAGTTGTTGTTCAATATAGGACTTGTGAAGAAAGACCTCAAAAGAAGATTGATTCTTCACACTCAGGACTGTAAGCAACTGGAAATTGTATATATCTTTGTGACTAACAGTTTCTCATTGCATGATTTTTCTCTTCCCTTTTCATTTTTAATAAAACTTTCCTCTCTGATATTTTGAAGTTTTTGTTATTTTCGGTCATTTCATTTGTTTCCAACTCTTGCTGACCTCATTGGGATTTTTCTTGGCAAGGATATTGCATTGGTTTGACATTTCCTTCTCCAGCTCATTTTACAGATGAGGAACTGAGGCAAACGGGGTTAAATGACTTGCCCAGGGTCACCCACCCATTAAGTGTCTGAGGCTAGATTAGAACTCACAAAGATGAGTCTTTCTGACTCCAGGCCTGGTACTCTATCCACTGTGTCACCTTGCTGCCCCTCATATTTTGGAGTGCCTACTTGCAAATAGGGAGCTAGTCTCAGGATATATAATATCAGGCAATATGTAGGGAGGGATATAGATATACACGGAATGGCTAGGTGGCACAGCGGATAGAGCACTGGGTCTATAGCCAGGAAGACCTGAGTTCAAATCCAACCTCAGATACCACTAACTGTGTAACTCTGTGCAAATCATTTAACCCTTATTTGCCTCAGTTCTTCATCTGCAAAATGTGGATACTCTGGAGAAAAGAATGGCAAACTACTTCTGTATCTCTGCCAAGAGAACCTCATGTTGTCCAGGGGCTCTCAAAGAGTGAGACGTGACTGAATAGCCATGCATAAATGTATATATGCACATACACAGATGTATCTATGCTGATGCATTTATTCCCCATGAGGAAAATGTCACTTGTCGTTACAAAATTTGAAGATACAAACATATTTTTAAACATATTATAAAAAGGTCATAGAAACCACCAACCAGACATTGTTAAATGAATCACAGAAGGCATAGTATAATAAGCAGGCCTCACAACACCATGTCACACCATTGACTCAGATGGTTTCTTTTCCATGAAAACTGCCAAGTCTTTTTCAAATGAGCCTATGTGTTGTTATGCCTCTCCCTTCTTGTACTTGTCAAGCTGCTTTTTTGAACAGAGGTATAGGAATCCCCATGTATCCCTATCAAAAAAGACCTTATTAAATTTGGCCTATTGCTAGCAAAAAAAATCGAATGTAATCTCAGACCAAATTAATAAAGATATAATGTTAAGTTCTAGGGAACTCAGACCTTTACTAGCTGTGACCCTAAGCAACACTTTTATCTGCCTCAGTTTTCTCTTTTGTTTAAAATGATGAAATTGAATTTAATGGCCCCTGACCTTCTAGTTCTAGGTCCATGATACTATGCTAATCCTGCTATGTTCTGCTCTGGACAAGCCATAATTAAAGTGCTGTGTTCTATTCTGTGGACTTTAATGTCCTCCTTGATTGAGAAAGGACATCTGGAAGTGGTAGTACATGGCTATAACCTGTGTTATTAATGGAGGCTGAAGCTGGTGGATTGCTTGAGTTCCAGAGTTCTGAGCTACAATAACTAAAAGAATGGTCCGATGTCTGCACTATCTGGGGGACTACCAATATGAGGGACCCTAGGAAGAAGTAAAAAGACTCAGGTTGTAAATTGAACAGGTCAAAGCTTCCATGTAGATCAGCAGTGGGATCAGGTCTATGATTGGTCTATGCACTTCTACCCTGGTTGAAATTGGGAGAGGCAGTCCTTTCTTTTTTGAGGCAATTATGCTTAAGTGACTTGCCCAGGGTCACATATTTAGTAAGTGTCTGAGGCTGGATTTGAACTCAGGTCCTCCTGACTCCAGGGCCAGTGAGTGCTCTATCCACTGTGCCATTTACCTGCCCCCATTCAGTCTTTTTTTTAAAGACACTGATTTGCTAAATAATATTCAGAAGAGGCTGACCAGGATGGTGAAAGACAGATTAGGACACGAGGACCAGCTGGAAAACCTGGGGAAGTTTAGCTTGCAAAAGACTTAAGGGACATGTAATTTTTCTCATCTTCAAATATTTAAAGGGTTGTCAAATGGAAAAGGAATGAGACATGTTTTTCTTGGTCCCAGATTTAGGTCTTACATAAGGAAAGCCCTGTAATAATTAGAGCAATTCAGAAATGGAATGGCCTTCAGGAAGGTCCCCAAATCCAAATGGGGGCGATTTCTTGTTGAATATGTCATCGAGGAGAGTCTTCTTCAGGAATGGGTCAAACCAGACACCTTTGAAATCCTTTTCAACTCTGAGATTTTGTGATTCTAGGTTGTTAAAATCTTTTTGTATCCCAATTTTGTCCTTTGATATCCCTTATAGTTTTGGGCCTTCTACAAATTTGACAAGCATACCAGCTATACCTTTATCTAACTACTTGTTTAAAAATGATTATTCCCTTTGACCCAGCAATACCACTTCTAGGGCTGTATCCCAAAGAGATCATAAAAAATGTAAAAGTAACCACATTTACAAAAATATTTATGGCAGCTCTTTTTATGGTGGCCAAGAACTGGAAGTTGAGGGGATGGCCATCAATTGGGGAATGACTGAACAAGTTGTGGTATATAAATGTAATGGAATACTATTATACTATAAGAAATGATGAGCAGGTAGACTTCAGAAAAACCTGGAAAGACTCAACTGATGCTGAGTGAAGTGAACAGAAACAAGAGAACACTATACACAATAACAGCCACATTGTGTGATGATTAACTTTGATAGACAGCTCTTCTCAGCAATCAAGGATCTAAGATAACTCCAAAAGACTCATGATGGAAAACACTATCCACATCCAGAGAAAGAACTGTGGAATCTGAATGCAGATCTAAGCAGACTATTTGCTCTTTTTCTTTCTTTCTTGTAATTTCTCCCATTCATTCTAATTCTTCTTAACAACATGACTATTGTGAAAATATGTTTAATACGAATGTAGAGCCTTTATCAGATTGCACACCATCTTGGGGAGGGAGAGAAGGGGGAAGTGGACAATATTTAAAACTCAAAAATTTATGGAAGTGAATGTTGAAAACTAAAGTTAAATAAATTAATTTAAAGGAAAAAAAAGAATAGGATTCAGCTATATTCACCATACCCCTGAAAAGAGTCCTACATGATAAACATTCAATAAATTTGTTTTAGATTAAAAAAAAAACTGATTATTCACTGCCATTCTGTCTCTGAAGATTTTCCCTACCTGGAATGCCCTCTTCCCTTTTCCTCTCTGCCTAGACAAATTGTATTCATCCTTCAAGGCTCAGCTCCAATTCCACTTTTATAAAGTCCTACCTTATCATCCCAGCACGAAGTGCTCTATCCCTCCTAAAGCACTTAGTGTCTTTTCCACTCATTTGATGCTTACTGTTTCCTGTCCATTAATACTTAACTGTTTTTAGGAACATATATTTCCCACCACTATTTCAAGTTCCTTAAAGGCAGAGCAAGTCTAGTGCCTGCTACCGCTACAAATAGTTAAATTTATTTTTGTTTATCTCGGAAGTTTTTGATAATAGGTCTTATTGATTTCCTTCTCATCAAATCTGTGCAGATGCAAAGACTGAGAAAATATCTCCTTGCTAAAGAATTCAATTTAGAGTAAGTGCTCATTTTCTGAGCTCCATGTGACTTTTTCTATAGACATAAAGTAAACACAAGTCAATATGAAGTAAGCTATAAAAATGCTGTGAATTACAGTGGAAAAAAGGCATGATGCTGTTAGTTAAAAAAAAATCTAAGATTTCCAAGTAGAGTGAAAACACAATAGGATCACCTGTATTTTCAAATGTTTTCCATATCTGTCATTAAGTACTGTATACTTAATATTGATTTTTGTTTTGTTTTGTTTTGCTTTTTGGAGGTCAGTTGGGCTTAAGTGACTTGCCCAAGTGTCTGAGGCTGGATTTGAACTCAGGTCCTCCTGACCAGGACCAGTGCTCTATTCACTTAGCCACCTAGCTGCCCCTTAATATTGATTTTTAATGGACAATGAAGGCTTTGTACATTTTAAAAGTTTTGTAACAAAAGATTTTATATTTCAAGAAGGTTTTCTTTTTTTTTTTAATAAGTAGGTGTTCATAAATAGTGGCAAACTGATGGTTTTTTACTGGTTTGATGGTTGTCTGCATTTTTTGCATTTATTTAACTAGTTCCTGATAGTCAAGTAGTTGAGAAAGAACACCTCTTTTATTTTGAGTCAACAATCAGTCAAGAGGTTTTTATTAAGGATTATTATATAGTGCACCAGGCACTGCACTAAGGAGTGAGGATACAAAGAAAAAGTGAAAACATTCCCTGCTTATATACCAGGTACTTATATATACACAAGATACATACAAAGTAGATAAAAGATAACTTTAGAGGGAGCATCACTAACAACTGGGACAGCTGGGAAAGCCCTCCTGCAGAAGGTGGAACTTGAATTGAATCTTGAAGGAAGAGAGAGATTATAAGAAGTGGAAATCAGGAGAGAAAGCAGTCCAGAGATTGGAGATGGTCATCGCAAAAGCATGGAGATGGGAGATGGAAGATCATGTGTGAAGAACAGGGGGCAGCTAACTGGTGCAGTGGATAGCATTCCAGGCCTGGAGTCATGAAGACCTGAGTTCAAATTTGGCCTCAGACACTTACCAGCTGTGTGACCCTGGGCAAGTCACTTAACCCTGTTTGCTTCAGTTTCCTCATGTGTAAAATGAGCTGGAGAAGGAAATGTCAAACCAATCCAGTATCTTTGCCAAGTAAACCCTAAATGGGGTCATGAAAAGTCAGGCATGACTGAAAAACGCCTGAATAAAAATGTGTGAGGAATAGCATGTAGGCAATATCCTGGACAAGAAATACATAAAGGGCAATGATGTGTGAGGAGACTGGAAAAATAGAGGCAGGATAGTGAAGAACTTTATATGTCAGAAGGAGTTTATATTTAATTCTAGGGAAACAGTATCAAACTCAAATAGAAACAGATCTCTGCTAACTGCATATGAATTTAGAAAACCCCAAATGAACATTATCTATATTTTATTGCACTTTTATTTGTTTTGTAGAATATTTCTCAATTATGTTTTAGTCTGACACAGGAGTGCTGTAGGCTGCATGCTTCCCATAAGTGCCATGTTTGACACCTCTCTGTTAGAGGTGGTAGAGAGTCATTGAACTTCATTGTGTAGGGAGGTGATATGTTCAGACCTGGGCTTTAGGGAACTCCCTTTGACAACTCTGTGGAGGATAAATTGGAAGGAAAAAACCTGGGGAAGCAAGACGACTTAGGATCCTATTGCAGTACTCCATTCAAGAGATGGGGGGACAGGAGCCACACAATTTGGCAACGAATGAAAGTGAAGAGATGAGCATGACACTGGAGTTGTAAACCTGGGTGAATGGAAGAATGATGATGACCTCAACAGTAATAGAGAGGTTCTATAGAAAGGTGAGTTTTGAGGAGAAAAAAAGATAATTAGTTTGGGTTATATTTAGTTTGAAATATTTACAGAACGTTGGAAATGTTCAACAGACAATTCATGATTTGAGATTGGAGCTCAGGAGAAAGACTAAGGTTGGATAAATAGATCAGGGAGTGATTTGCATAGTGATGAGAATTGGGCACATGGAAACTGATGAGATCACTAAGTGAGAGAAAAATAAAAGAGGAACCAGGGCAGAGACTTGGCATGCACCCACAGTCAGTGGGTGTGACCTGGATGAAGATCCAGCAGAGGATACTGAGGAGTGAGCTGAGGTTGAACAGTGTCATGAAAACCCGAAAAGGAGAGTGAATCTAGGAAGAGTAGATCACCAATGCCAAATGCTTCAGAGAGGTAAGGAAGGATGAAAGTTTAAAAAAGACAATTAGATCTGGTAGTTTAGAAAGTGTTGTCAAATATGGCAAGGATTCTTTCAGCTTAGTGAGGAGGTTGGAAGGTAGATTGCACGTGGTTTAAAAGGGAGTGAAAACACAAGAAATGGCAACACAAAGTTAAGAAGTTATATTTGGGACTCATGAACTAATATTCAAAGCATTTCAGAAGGGTATCACTCTGTTAACTGTAAAATAAACAGACCTTCCAGGGAGAAGACTGTACCTTCCTTCTCTTACTCTAAGGACCATCACCACCACCACCAATAGCAAGTATGATAGGGAGAGGCAGCATGATGTATTGGGAAGGTGCTGGATTTGGAAGGAAAGACTTTAGATCTTTAGCTGGCTCTGTTGATTCCTACCTGTGTGATCTTGGGCAAATCATGTTTATCTCTCTAGTCTTCCATTTTCTCATCTATAACATGAGGGGACTTGGGTTAGATAAGCTCTAAATTACCTTTCAGTTCTGTGATATCTCAAACATGAGTGTTGCTTAGGCAGAATTTATGCTACTATTGTTTGTAACTAGATGAACTCTTAATTTTTTTTTCTTTTTGCAGATGGGAAGGTAGGGCAAATGGGGTTAAGTGACTTGCCCAAGGTCACATGGCTAGTAAGTGTTAAGTGTCTGAGGCCACATTTGAACTCAGGCTCTCCTGACTCTAGAGTTGATGGTCTATTCACTGCACCACCTAGCTGCCCCAACTATTAATATTTTCCCCCAGGACTTTTACACACTCTTTTATTCATCATTTTCTGTTGGTTTGTTGTTGTTCTTATTTAGTCATTTCAGTAGAGTCTGACTCTGTGACCCCATTTTAGGATTTTCTTAGCAAATATACTAGAAGTTTGCCATTTCCTTCTCCAGCTCATTTTACAGATGTGAAACTGAGGCAAACAGGGTTAAGTGACTTGCTCAGGGTCACAAAGTTAGTAAGTGTCTGAATCCAGATTTGAACTCAGGGAGATGAGTCTTCTTGATTCCAAGCCCAGTGCTGTATTCACTGTTCCACCTAGTTGGTCATGGCCCTATCTTTATTTTACAAATTATTGCTTTTTGTTCTTCTTTGTTCTTTCATTTTCACATCAAATTTACTAGGAAGTCTTTCTGAATAATTTCTATTACAATTTTACCTGTGCGTCTGTTTTCTTCAGAACAACTTAAAATAAACTGTACTAACTTTATGGTAAACTGACTTATACAGATGAAGAAATTGCCACTAGCTGATGAAAGGTGACCTGCCCAAATGACTTGTGTAGGGACGTGATATGGTCATACCTGGGCTATAGGAAGCTCACTTTGACAACTCTGTGGAAGATAAATTGGATGGAAAAAACACCTGGGGAAGCAAGATGACTTAGGAGTCTATTACAATAGTCCATTCAAGAGATGGGGGGACAGAAGCAACACAATTTGGTGTTAATAATGGAACCCAGGCCTCCATACACCTACTTCTATTTTTTGTAATTTTTGACTGTCTACCACAGTGCCACCTGACCTCTTTGATAGTCTCTATTTCCATGCATCTTTGATTATTACCACTTTTCCTTTTTTTTTTAAATTATGAGAGACAATATGGAGTAAAGGTTAGAGAGTCATCCTTGTAGCCAGGAAGACCTGGGTTCAGTTCTGGCCTCTGGCATATAATGGCCATGTGACCCTGGGCAAATCACTTAACCTCTCAGAAGTCTAAGCCACTCTCTAAGTTACAGAAAAAATGCCAGCCTGTGTTAATAGAGGGAATTTCTTTTACTATTGAAATTATAGGTCTAATCCCTGTCTTTTTTTCTATTACAACTTATTTTCATTAATGTCCTCTCTTCAGTTTCTATTAATATTACCTTTCTCTCTTAAAGTTCATACCATGCAATCTTTCTTTTATTTTAGAGTCATACTGACTAACAGGGCAATTGAGCACTTGACTGGTAACTTGTGGGATACCTTTCCCATTTAATAAATTTTAAGTAAAGGGAAAAAGCAGTGACTGGCATCAATATTGGGATTTCACCTTGTGGCTTGACATCATGGAAATCCATCTAGGCTGACTTTCCTTTTCTTCCCCTTGGATTTAATGACCAGTTCAAGTTATTTCCAAATCAAAATGATAGGTGTCTAATTCATTATTTCAAAATTTGTATTTGTGAAGAAATTAATGGTACGTAAACAAGTGATCAAATATCATTTTTTAAAAGTTTGGAAAATTAGACTTATTAGATAAGGGTTTTATAACTGGCACTTTGTGCACTACTTTTCTTAAAGGAAGGAACACTGAGGCAGGCCTATCTTCACAGACAATGTACCATGTATGGGATGACATGATTTAAGGGGCATTAGAAGCAAGATTTTCAGTCCTTACATAGTATTTGTCTCTCATTATGTCATTGTATCTGGAGTTTAATTGAATCTAATAAACATTATTCATATACTGTGTACACAGCACTCTGTTAGGTGCAGTGATAGATATGATCATTAGATAAATACAGCCCTTATGGGCCTTATACTCTTGTAGGAGGACATGAAACCTACAAAAAATGTAATGCAAAAAAGTATACATAAAGTTTGCAAAAAAGTGTTTTATAAGGTCTTGGTGTGTGTGGAATTATTACCAATTAAGGGAATCAGGGAAAGTTTTCTGAAGGAATTGGCATTTCAATTTGATTATAAGTATCAACTTGGGAAAAAGTTACGCCTTTATTTTCTACCTGAAATATGGCATTTGAATATATGAAATATCTCTAACTGAAATATGGCATTTATTTAAATTATTTAAAATATTATTCTGAGAAGGGATCCATAGGCTTAACAAGACTCTCCATGGTATCCACAGCACAATTAAGAACTCCCATTCTAATTGATATATGAGTTCACAAAACGGAAGAGGATGGAAGAGAGGGCTTTCCAGGCAAATGTGCAGCTTTGGTAAGCAGAATATGATAAAGTAAGGTTAGCAAGATGGGTGGACCTAAATTGTGAACGGATTTGAATGCCAGGCTGAATCTGAATTTGGTCAGTAATAATGAGTCATTGATGATTTTATAGGTAGCAGAGTTGCATGATTAGACTTAATGTAGAAAGAAGATAAGCCTGGAAGGGCTATGAAGAATGGGTGAGAGGAAGAGAGTGAAGATCTGTTTGCAGGCTATCTCCTCATTACATTTTTTCTTTTTCTTTTTTTGTATTTTTGCATTAGGGCATTATCTCTGGGAACTCTTTATAAAAATTCAAAACTTTTACTGACAGACAAGTAGCACATTTATAAGCTTTTAGCTCCAACCAACACATTAGCAAAGATTTGTTTATGAGATTTACTGTCACCAGAAAATGACTCTGAAATAATGAGATACAGGACTTGATAAATTTTGATGGTGCGAAAGGGAAAGTCAAAGATAGAACAGGTCTAGGGCATGTGGCATTAGCTTGGTAGATCAGTTCTCTAATGGGGTGACCTGAGAAAGAATGTTGTACTGGGCAGTCTGGGGATAACATAAACTAATGATAACAGAATTGATACAGTGCTCGAAGTTTTGCAAAGGGTTTTATATCTGTTAATTCCCTCGAAATAGCGTAAAGACAGAGCACACCATAGAGAAGTAGGTTTGGAAAGAGGAAAGGGTAAATGAAACGAATTAAAAATGTACGAAGATGAATCTTAGCTTCTGAAAAATTTTATCTTGGGTTCATTATAATCCAACAAGCAAACCGTTTCTACTTTAAGGGGCTTCCACCTTACTGGGGGGTGGGAGGGAAATTCATAGTCTATTGGATAACCCTTCCTGCTCTTAATTTTACAAGTATCTGCAGCTCATGGGGAATTATGGTGCATCCTTCTAGCAAGAAAGAAAACTAAGACTCCAGTACCTATGAATGCCGCCAACCTCTCTGAGTAACATTTCCTGCTTTATTAGAAGTCAGTTCTTTGTCCATCAATTCCTTATACCTGTAATCCAGGAAAAGGGCAGGAGCTTATATTTAGTAGTATTATTGTTTTACCTTACTAATGCTATGTAAATTCTATGTGAAATGTTAAATGACCAAACTCATTGTTGGTAACTCCCCCTACTCTGATTTTTGCTCCCTGGTTCATGTTTGAGAATATCTCTGAAATAAACTTCTAAGGGTTCAGGACTTTTAAGGTTTCTTTTGCTACCAACCAGTTGTTTTCTATTGTTGCATAATGTTCTTGGGTTAGTGTTTTTTCGCTTAAAATATAAAATAGGTCTTCCTGCCTCCTTATTTCCTGGCAAAACTCTGCCAAAAAAAAAAACTAGTCCAAAAGACCTCTGGGCTACGTGTACGTATGAAAGAAATTTTTGACTTCAGAACTCCAGGGCAGTACAGCTTTTTAAGCTCAATTTTCCTAAAACTTCCTGGCAGACTTCAGAAATAATGACACACCAAGGCTGTGGTGGGGGCAGGGTGGCGCAGGGTGGTGCAGGGTGGTGCAGGTCTGGCAGCCTTGTTTCCATGCGAGACACTCCCTGTCTCAGTGCAGCAAGTACTGATGAAAAGCAATTTTCAATCACATTTTTTGTCTCTCCTGGCCTTGGAGTACAATTTTTTAATTATTTTAAATCTGTTAAATACCTTTAATATTGATGGAGCAATTTGTTTCAACTATTTTACTTAGTTTCCTCATCTGTAAAATGAATGAATTGTACTAGACTACCTAGTCCCCTTTATTTTTAAAAATTAAATTTATTTATTTATTTACTTACTTGTAGTTTACAACTTTCAGTTCCATAATCCCTTGAGTTCCAAATTTTCTCCTCCCCTCTTTCTTCTCTCCCCCTTTCCCCCCCCCATGGCGGCATGCAATCCAACATAGGTTCTACAGATGCCTTCACATTAAACAGTAATCAAGTTGTAAAGTAGAATTATAACCAATGTAATGAACAGTAAGAAAGAAGGAACAAAACAGAGCAAAAAGGAGAATGAGCAAGTAGTTTGCTTCAATCTGCATTCAGACCTAGTTCCCTTTAGCTTTAAAGTTCTGTGGAAAGTTATGTCAAATCTTCTACTCTTTTGCAGAGGTTGAATGCCATGGATGTGGAGCACTACATACATTTTCAGATTTCTAAATGTATTGTTTTTGCTGATTTTTTTTCTCTTCTTCCTCTTTTTCTTTAACAAAATCTCTTTGTTATATGTATGGGTTTCTGGGAGCAGGGAGGGAGAAGGCTAAAGGGGGAAAGTTAGGCCATATAAAAACAAAATATATCAGTTATAAAATATATTTTAGAAAAGAGAGTTAAGTAAATTTCAATGAACATTTTAGACTAAAACTCCTGATGTGTTTTAACATGATTGTATCATGGGGCACATAGGGCAAAAAAAAAGCCATTTGTTTCTAGTATATTGAGAACACCAGAAACTTAGGCTAGGTATATATTATTGCTGTATTATGCCTTATCCTTCCAGTTTATGAATTATCCTCTCAGAATAAGCTGCTATTTTAAATACCTAGTGAATGTCTTGAGTGCCTGGGGTCAGCTCTCTACATGAACTTGTGAAGTGTGCTAAGTTTTCCTATAGTGGCACAGGTTCTCTTTTTTGCATCATTTTCCTCCTTGCTTGCCATCCCACTTTCAGCTTCTTGACACATAAAGTCATGACATTTAAATTGCACCAATTTAAATTGCATCTTAAACTCTATTTCTATTGGGGAAAAAAAAAAAGCTTTGTGCACATATCTGTTTACATACAACTCTGAGGCACAGAGTAAGCTCCTTGAAAATACGAATTGTTTTGTCTTTCTTTTCCAGGCACAGTGCTTCACATAAAGTAGGTGCTTACAGAATGTTTGTTGAATTAAATACTATGAAGTAACAACACAGAGAAAATCTTCCTCAGCCCAGATTTCTGAATTCAGCTGTATGTTAGGTGTCTATGAAAGCCTTTGACTAGGCCTACTGTCAATGTATGCTATCTAACTTCAGGGGGGGGGTCCTGATAATACCTTTATTCTTCTCAAGACAGCTTAGTACATTCTTCACAATGGCTGTACTACACCTTTCTATTCTTACTTTTCTGAGAAGATTGAGCCAACTTATTTATTCTTATTTTTCCTCCCACTCAAAACCTCTCTGTTTTTTCCTATGCCTTTCTCCCTGCCCCATTTAATGACAATGAAGCAACCCTCCTCCTTGCCAAAGTTGACCACTGCACTTCTGACTTTGATCCCTTCCCCTTTACTCTTTTCATGGACTTTGCACCATCTTTCATCTTCAATCTTTCCATTTTCTTTCTTTCCTCTTAACTACAAACAAGTTCAGGCCTTCACTAGTCTACTAACAAATAATCAAACAAAGTAGCAAACCTATCTTGAGTGGAATAGGTTAGGTAAACAAGACACAGTAGTCAATGCTTATAGCAATCTACTGTTTGATAACTACAAACAAATTAGGGAAGCAAGGAATAGTTTATCTTTCAGATTTATGGAGAATGGAGGAATTTATGACCAAATAAGAGATAGAGAACATTATAAAAGGCAAAATGGATCATTTTTATTACATTAAATTGAAAAGGTTTTGCACAAACAAGGCGAATGCAACCAAGTCTCACCAGTCCACACATTTTCATTCTATCTCTTTTGAAACTGTTAAATTTCTAGAACTAAAGAATCATGTACAATTGCTTCATTAACATCCACTTACTCTTTAACTTAATGTAATCTGGCTTCTGTAACATTATTTTCTTCATGAGTTTTCATCAGGCATTTGATACAATTGCTTACTCATTCTTTAGTTCTCTCTTCCTCCTTCACTTCTGTGACTTTCCTCTGCATCTTTCTTTGACTGCTTTTCTTTCTCTTTCATGGATTTCTTTTTGAACCCCCCCCCCCCATGCCTCCAAACCTGAGGGCTTTCCCCACAAGGCTATATCATCTGCCTTCTTCCCTCCCTCTACGTTCTCTCCCATGTCAAGCTCATCCACTACAATGGCTAAAATGAGCTCCTCTGTGTGCATCACTCCTTAATCTGTAACTGTGATCTGAACGTCTCCCATGGTTTCCAACAATCTGAAGATTTCTTTACCTGAATATCCTGGCAAGACCTCAAAGTTCAATGTGCCTCAGATTAAACTCGGCATCTTTGTTCCCCAACATCTGCTCCTCCTAACCTTTCTTTTGATGGTACCACTATCTCTCTGGTCACCTAGGCTCAAAATCTCAGTCCTCTTCGACTATTCCCTTTCACTCACTCTCCTCCCCCATTTCATTCAGTTGCTAAGTCCTATTGATTTTACTTTTAAAATATAGCCTGCCTCTGTTCTCACTTTTCCACCTCTACTGTCACCATTTTAGTTTAAGACCCTTTTGCCTATGCCAAGGGATGGGAAGCCTACAGCCTCGAGGTCATATGTGGCCCTTTAGGTCCTCAAGTGCAACCCTTTGAGTGAATCTAAACTACACAGAACAAATCCTCTTGATAAGAGGATTTGTTCTGTTCTGTGAAACTTGGACTCAGTAAAAAAGGCTGTACCTAAGGACCTAGAAGGCCACATGTGGCCTTGAGGTCACAGGTTCCCCACCCCTGGCCTAGGTTATTGTAATAGTTCCCTAATTTGTCTCCCTGCCTCCATTCTCTCCCTTTTCTAATCCTTTATGTTGGCAGCAATTAATAATTTAATAGGTCTGTATGATATTGTCCTTCCCATACTTGAAAACCTGCACTGGTTCTCTCTTGCATTCTACATAAAATGCAAACTCAACCTAGCATTTGAAGCTCCCCCCCCTACCTCTAATCTGATCACCATATAGCTCCAGTTCAACTTTCCAACCTGATGTCATGGTACTCCCATCTTACATTTTCCTTTACTATTCTTTAATTTTTTTCTCCATACTTTTTTTGGACCTTAACCTCCACAAATAGAACCCCGCCCTTCCCTCCATTGCTCCCTGACGAAATCAAAATGAATTTCAAATACTGCCCCATCCATAATCCTTTCACTCTTCTAAACTAGAAATCTCCATCCTTTTTTCTTTTACTTCTCCTATATATATATAAACATTTCAAATACTGCAATATATGTATATGATATCTATTTGTCTATCTATCCATCTATCTATCCATCCATCCATCCATCTATCCATCTATCTATCTATCTATCTATCTATCTATCTATCTATCTATCTATCTATCTA
>NW_027185890.1:2058618-2106623 GCF_028583685.1 Petaurus breviceps papuanus
CTATCTATCTATCTATCTATCTATCTATCTATCTATCTATCTATCTACCTCTCCATATCTATCTATGTATGATAGATTGAGTTAGCAGACAAATTGGGAACAACTTGAAGGCAGGAACTATTCCATTTTTTATCTTCATATTCTAGTGCTTTTAAGGAGAGAGTTCCATAACAATGGGCTTTGGGATAGGGGTTACATGGAAGATAAAATACATCGAATTATAAAGGAAATATAGATACACTAGATACTTAAACCAAATTTATCATAATACATTAGTATCAATAAGATTTGTAATGGCATTAGTAAAAACACACTAGCATGAACCTATATAAAAAGTATGTACGTTTCGTAAAGAGACTGGAATCCCTTTGTAATTTGTAGAATGTCAAAATAAAGTTTTATTTTCTGTGTGACTAGAATGGGTTCATGAATGCTTGCTGAATATGTATTAGACTGAGGAATCCATACAGTCTATATCAATGTAGGAAAAAGCTAACATTTGTCAAATCAAGATTTCTAGCCTCAAAGGAGACCTCTCTTATGTGGTTTGGTTATGGACTGATAATATTATCAGGAGTTAGCAAATTTATTTAAGACACAAAAATAGCAGCCATAATGATTATATACAATTGAAGCAATTAATAATTAGTGAAACTTCGACACCTTCAAAAAGAGTATTAGCTGTTAAAGAAATGAGTCCTGAAGCAATTAGAGGAAAGGTCTGGGTAGTTACTGATGCAAGAAAAAGAA
Organism: Petaurus breviceps papuanus; assembly: GCF_028583685.1. Lineage (NCBI taxonomy): Eukaryota > Metazoa > Chordata > Mammalia > Diprotodontia > Petauridae > Petaurus > Petaurus breviceps. The sequence goes on from NW_027185890.1 coordinate 2,059,369, forward strand.
AACAGGAAACCAAAGTCAATGATCCTATCCTGGAAAAACGTGTCTGGATCCAGAGCCTGGTTATGTCATGGCTTTTTAAAAAAGAAAACTTGTCTGTCACAAAATCTCACAGTGCATTTTATAGTATTACTGAAAGGAAAGAAAAATAAATCCAGAACTTTATAAGGAAAAAAAAAACTTCAGCATTAATTGAACCCAGTGCCAGAAATTATCTTTAGATTTTTCTTCCTGACTGCCCCTACCATTGTTAAATGCAGAACTGGCATTTTAGTATCATGCCAAACTTGAGAAGGCAAGTATTTGGTTCTCATAGTTCTTACATAATTCAGAAATTCATGTGGTACCAACACTGAATACATGAAGGAATTGACATTTCCCTCTTTCATGGTCATTATGGTTATTTCTTGCAGTCAAGTATTGGATTTCTATTCCGTGAATTTTCTAAAAAATGAAAAACTTGAGTGACTTCTAGTAATATTCATATTTGTAAATGATTCAAAGCAGCATCAAAATCCTTCTACAAGCTCAGGGGTAGGACTGGTAAACAATGGTTCCTGCCATAACTCTAAACTGATGTGATTAGCTCCACTATGTCTATGAAGAAGTGCAATTTAAGCAGTCAGTACTTTGGGGCCTCTGACCATTACACTGCTTTGTAGATAGATTGCAGCATATAGATCTGACAGAAAGTTAGCAGTTTAAAATCATTCTGTAGCAGTTTCCATTGCATATAGATTAAGTATCTGTGGCATCTTAAAAACCAAGGAATGATTGAGAGAAAATACTGTTGCTTGGTAATATTTATGTGCCCTGTGCATGTAAAACTTTTGTGGACTAATCTGAAGTTCTGTTTGCGCAGTTCTTGTTGACCAGGGAGTCTTCCCCCAGTCATTTATGCTTCAAGATTTATTAAATTTAGGGATATTCTGTTTGCTTGCTTCTGGTTCTTGCCAGAAAGTCTAATGAGGATAATGATGACAATATGTCTAAATTTTAAGTGCATATCAAAGAAAGATAGAGACTTGAGACTTTAAGCTTGAATGCAGGGGTAACATTGAACCAGTGGATGAAGGTGATTCCTTCAAAAGGGAAGATTCATCAAACATACAGCTATTAAGAAGAAAGCCATGGCTGTGTAGGTCAAGAAATTTACTGTCTTTCTGAAATCAAAGCTCAATGGGATGAATGCATTAGAAACAATTAGCAGCTACTCAATGCCCGTCAACACACACTTTCAAGTCCCTAAAGTGAGTAATAACAAATTTGGAAAGTATCCAAATGAAGAAAATTAAAGGTAGAGGTCAGTGGCAGAAGCAGTAGTCTCAGCTTCACTTGTAACAGACATAAAGGGTGATGGATGCCTTATATTTAGAGTGACGAAGTTCAGCAATGTATAGGACCTTATCCCACCTGTGGGTGGGATATGTGATGTGGTTGCCCCAATCTATGAAGACTGGTTACTTTATGGGGGGCTTGTCTTTCACTAGACTCAGCTTGAGTTTTTGCCTCCCGGGTTTACCTCTGGTCTAGGGCTATGAATAGGTACATGTACATACATATACACACATAACACACATATGTGGTATGTACATATACCTGTACATTATATATAAAATAAATGCATGTATAAATATATAATGTGTATGTAGATAGGTATGAATATATGTATTTATCCATCTATCAGTCTAACTCAGGTATGTTTATCTACAAATGACATCAATACATTTCTATTGCTTTTGGAACTGACTTACAGGATTGGAGTTGGGGAGTGGTGGTGGGTCAGAATTGCATTTCTCCTTCTGTCTTTCCCTCCTTTAACCAAGGAGGGAGCCTGCTGCTGCTAGTAGTGATTATCTCCTTTGTTCCAAGTACTACCATCCTGACATGCCACATACAACTAGAATCTTAAATGAGAGAGCAGTGGAGTGTGTGCCTAGAAATCAAATTTGACTTTGCCCTACATGGATTGAACTCTTCTGGCTTCCCAAAAGCCCTCAAAAACAAATTCAAAGAGAGATACAAAAACTAGTGAGTTCTATGATAGTGTCTATAACAATGCTATCTGGGTAGGGAGCCCCAGAAGCCAAGGAGCACTAACCTAACCCTGTATTGTATTCATGAAACATGAATTATTGTCTGAAGTCAGCTACAAAACAATTAACATTTAGTTGTCATAAAGAAGGAAAAGGATTGATACATGCACTCAAAGTTCATAGTAAGCATGTTATACATACAGATAAACTTTTAGAAGGGGTAGATATCACTTCACCAAGCAACAGTAAAAGCTGATACTAGGTACACACCCCTAGATTGGTGGAATATAACCAAAGGTGTTTTATATTTGTAAAAACTTATTTCTGTCTGTACTACATAGACTTCAAAATATCTTTGAAAATTCAACAGATAACCAATATGAGACTGGGCCATTATTGAAAATAGAACTATTATCAACTATTAACAAGGCATAATATTGATCCATAATTTTTTTTAAAAAGCTGTCATATCAAGTACTTATAATCTCCAGGCTATGGAGGGGAAAACAAATGAAACATTTATCATGTAGAATCAAAGTCATGTGGAAACACGACGTGTATATATCATGCCTGTCCTATTATCTGCTGCTAGAGTTGTCCTCCAAATGCTTTCAGCGAGTCTACAGATGTTTACATCCTAATACTTGCATTCAATGACTTAATTTTTTTTAAGCCATCAGTATAATAGTACAGGGAACAATGAATATCAAAGAATAATAGGACCATAGTAACTTGTCCTTTCACTCTGTTTCATTCTGAATTCCTTGGCAAATGGAGGTCTTAAAATATTCGTTATCACTAGTGTTGCCTTGCCCTGTTAGTGAACTAATCCTAATAAAAGAAATTCAAAACAGGAAGAAACACCAGAAACAAAATCTCAACAAGCCAGCAAATTTGCCTCATTTATAACTAACTACATTTGCAGAGTTTTTATTCAGAAAACTATTTGACATTAAAAGTTGACTGAATTATTTTTGTCCTTAAATAGCCTCATATTCCAAGGGACATTTAGTTTCTTAGGATTATGATATGGCTATAAAACAAAAGGAAATAAACAATAACAAAACTTGACCAGTCAAGTGATTAACATCTTTCAAATGAGCAGACTTATGTCTATTAAACTGGTTGGAACAGAGCAACCCATACTGAGTGTATTAATCCAAAGATGCTGAAGTTTTAAGGTAAACTGCTCTAGAAAGCATCCCAACCCATTTCCTTTGCTGCCCATCTTGAAGTCCTTTAGTTGAATTTCACCTAATTATAGGACCATAAATTTAGAACCTGAAAGGAACGTAGAAGCCAAGAAGTCTACTCCCCTCTACTTTTATTTTTACAGAGGAGGAAAGTGCGGCATAGTGAGTTTAATGGGCTTGTCCAGGGTGCCAGATGTGTTAAATGTCCAGGACAGGGCTTGAACCCAGGTTTTCCTTACTCTGGGTGTAATACTCAAGGTGTTATACCACACTGACTCCATGTAGGGGGCCTATTCTATTTTCTCAGCTTTATGAATAGTCCCTGGCACTGATCCATCTGAAGCCTTTGGGGGGGAATTTTGTGGATGTATTAATGAAGCACTTAGGGTCAAAAACAACAACAAAAAATGTAGCCCAGTGCAGACTTTAGCACTCTGGGCCTATTGAGAGTGCTAGCTACGTGCTAGACTGGAATTTTAATTCTCATCCATCTGTAGTAAATACTTGCAAATGCAGGAATAAATCTCTAGGAGACATCTGTTTCCTGTTCATTGTGCATATTATGGTGCAAGGTTTGGGAATGAAAAGTGACGTTTGCTAACCTCAAGAAATGACAATAGCAATTAGGATGATTTTTTTCAGCTCTTACCTCATATGTGGGAACTGACTATTTATCTCGAAAGCTTTATAAGTGTGTACTCTGTGTGTGTGTGTGTGTGTGTGTGTGTGTGTGTGTGTGTGTACCTCACAAATACTACTTTCCATAGTAATAAATAGTTAGCAAAGACCTGCTTGGCTTTTTTTTTTTAAACTGACATTTTCTGCATTCTTACCATGGCTGTTTTTGTTAATTTTATGATGCTGTCACAAATGATGGATGAATGTACGTAGAGGGCATGTGATCCCAGTGCTGGAATAATTATTATTGTTGTTATTTACTTTATCATCTATTTTAAGTACCAGAATATAACTTCCTACCTAAAATATATAAACAGTTTGGTAATAATCATGTATTTTGAGCAAGATTTGATTTGTGATTGGGAAGGTTTTGGGAGGCAGTTTATGGCAGCTTTTCCTTGCATTCCACTAAAAAATATTCTTATGTAGTATGTTGAAAATTAGAATAAGCTTTAGTCAAAAAATGGGAAAAACATAGGAAATCATGATTATCATTTCATTGTTTGAAATGTATTTATAGATTTAGAGCTCACAGTCATCTATTCTCTATCCCACCCTCTCCCTGCCCTTCCCTCTTCTCCTCCACCCCAACACACACCATTTTATAGAGATATTGAGGCCCAGGGAGGGTAAATGTTGGAAGTCATGTAGATAAGAAGCAGATCTGAGATTTGAATGTAGATACTAAGACTCCAGATCCAACATTCTATTGACTGTACCATGCTTATCTCTTCACTGCTTTAAAATTCATGTGTAGCCCTCAAAAATGGAGGAAATTGTCCCATAGGCAACAAAGAAATCATTTATATTGTCTCTTTTCTCCTTTGCCCTCTATCCACTTCTTACAGAAGAATCCTCTGTAGAAGGAAATTAGTTTGACAAGTTTTTTGGTGGGGAGGGCAGGGTTCCTTTGTCCCTTTCTAGTTTGCTGAGTCACATAGCAAGTCATGTGACATACTATAGAATTTACTCTAAAATATTAGGCATTACCCTTTTCTCTATTGATTATGGGAATATTGTATGTTCTCATGCAAAAATATAATTCATACAAGAACTCTCTCTGCCTGTTCTCCACATTCCAGTTGTGTGTCATTCTGAGTCAGTTAGTGCTACCAGTCCAGCTTCTGTATATCTCAGTCTAGATGGTGTTTAAAAGGGTGAAGAATCATAGAGATTTTGAACTGAATTAAATCTGTGGATGCCTCCCCAAGCTGTTTAAACACTGGAAATAGCCTTTAAATTAAATTGCCCTAATAGAAACTCCATACCAGATACCGTGGGTAGATTCCAGTGTAGACAAGATCCTTCATATGCTCACTGGTCTAGATCAGAGATTTTTTAGTCTCTCTCTCTCTCTCTCTCTCTCTCGGTCCCCACTGGCAGTTTGGAGAAGTCTATGAAGCCCTTCTCAGAATAAAGAATATATAAAGTTCACAGACCTCATGTTGAGAATCCCTGGTCCAGATCAGTGACTAACATTAGCTGTAGGAATTGATTGTACATAAAAGCATGAGTCAAATTGTAATAGAATTTAGAAGGCTAGAAGAGTGCCATTTAAAATATGCTAAAATTGTTTTGAAAAATTTGTTTTGATAAAGTGAGAGTCTTATATCCCAGGCTACAACTACCTTGATAGATAGAATGAACATGGAGTGAGAGGATCTGGATTTGGAGTGAGAATACTGAGATTCAAATCCTGGTTCTGCCATATCTGTGTAATTTGGGGCAAAGCACTTATGTCCTTCAAATTATTCATTGATAAGATAAGAGAATTACATTAGACAATTTTTAAGGGTTCTTGCAGTTCTAATCTATGACTCTATATAAGAAGAGGTCATGACAATTTTAGAGAAACAGATTATAATAAAAGTTGAAATTTGTGTAGTGCTTAAAGGTTTACAAAGTGCTTCACATGCATTGTTTAATTTTATGGGTATTACAAATATTTAAAAAAATAATAGATAAAGACAAGCTTTTGGAGTAAAACTTTTGCTAGAATATTTCATAGGACAGATCAAAATCTTGCATCTAAAGAAATAAATTGCATTGTCAAAATTATACTATGTATAAGGACTAAAATGAATGGAAATACACACATATATTTATAAATTTATTTATTTATTTTTAGTTTTCAACATTCACTTCCATAAGTTTTAAGTTTTCTCAACCTCCCTCCCCTCCAAACTCCCCAAGATGGCATGCAATCCCATATAGGCTCTACTCTACATATACATTCCTATTAAAAATATTTTCACATTAGTCATGTTGAATGGAAGAATTAGAATGAATGGGAGGAACCATGGGAAAGAAAAAGCAAAACAAAAAAAGAGAGCAAATAGTGTGCTTTGATCTGCATTCAGAGTACATATTTCTTTCTCTGGATGTGGATGGCATTTTCCATCGTGAGTCTTTTGGAGTTGTTTTAGATCCTTGCATTACAGAGAGGAGCTAAGTCTATCAAAGTCAGTCATTGCACAAAGTGGTTGCTACTGTGTACAGTGTTCTGGTTTTGCACACTTCACTTAGCATCAGTTCATATAAGTCCAGATTTTTCTGAAGTTTTCCTACTTATCATTTCTTTTTTCTCTTTTTAATCTAGGAGTTCCTTTTATTTTTATTTTTAAAGCTAATTTATTTATTTTTAGTTTTCAACATTAGCTTCCATAAGTTTTAAATTTTCTCCACCTCAGCACCACACCCAGAAATAACTGGCCATATAACCTTGAGCAAGTTACTTAACCCTGATTGCTTAAAAAAAAATTCTCCACCTCACTCCCTTCCCCATCCCAAGATGGCATGCATTCTGATTACTCCTTTCCCAAGTCTGATCTCCCTTCTATCACCGCCCCCCCCATCCCCTTCCCTCTTATTTTCTTGTAAGGCAAAACAGATTTCTATACCCCATTGCCTGTATGTCTTATTTACCAGTTGCATGTAGAGACAATTTTTAACATTTGTTTTTAAAACTTTGAATTCCAGATTGTTTCCCTTCTTCCCTCCCCACCCACACTCATTGAGAAGGCAAGCAATTCAGTATACGTTATACATGTGTAGTTAAGCAAAACACTTCCACAATAGTCACGTTGTGAAAGACTAGCTGTATTTCTCTCCATCCTATGCCACCCTGCTCTTATTCTATTTTCTCCTTTGACCCTGTTTCTTTTCAAAAGTGTTTACTTCTGACTACCCCTCCCCCAATCTGCCCTCCCTTCTATCATCTCCTTCACCCCCTCTCCCCCAACAATCCCTTTCTCCTTTACTTTACTGTAGGGTAAAATATCCAATTGAATGTGTATGTTATTCCCTTCTTAATTCAAATCCAATGAGAGGAAGGTTCACTCACCTCCCCCCTCTTCACCTCCACTGTGAAACCTTTTTCTTTCCTCTTTTATGTGAGATAATTTACTCCATTTTATCTCTACCTTTCTCCTTCTCCAGATATATTCCTCTCTCACCCCTTAATTTTATTTTGCAGATATCATCCCTTCATATTCAATTCACTTTTTGCCATCTATCAATCAATCAATCTATCATCTCTCTCTCTCTTTCTTTCTTTCTTTCTTCTTCCAACCACCTTAATATTAAGAAAAGTCTCAAATTACAAATATCATATTTCCATCTAGGAATGTAAACAGTTCAGCTTTAATAAATCCCTTATGATTTTTTTCTTGTTTACTTTTTCATGCTTTTCTTGGTTCTTTTATTTGAAAGCCAAATTTTCTGTTCAGCTCTGGTCTTTTCATCAAGAATGCTTGAAAGTCCTCTATTTCATTGAATATCCATTTTACCCCTGAAGTATTATACTCAGTTTTGCTGGGTAGGTGATTCTTGGTTTTAATCCTAGCTCCTCTGACCTCCAGAATATCATATTTCAAGCCCTTTGATGCTTCAATGTAGAAGCTGCTAGATCTTGTGTTATCCTGATTGTGTTTCCACTATACTTGAATTGTTTCTTTCTGGCTACTTGCAATATTTTCTCCTTGACCTGAGAACTTTGGAATTTGGCTCACTACTTCAGGCAGCTCTACAAGTTAGTGTCAGGCAAGGTGCTGAACTGCAGTAATAGAGAGAATTTTATCAGTTTGGAATCCCTTATACCCACAGAACCATGGATATTATTGATAATAACTATTATTATTAACATTATTATTATTATTATGACAGTTAGGTGGAGCAGCACATAGAGCACTGAGCTTGGGGTCAGGAAGTCTCAAATTCAAATCTGGCCTCAAATATTAACTGTGTGACCCTGGGCAAATCACTTTACCCTGTTTGCCTTAGTTTCCCTATCTATAAAATGAACTGTAGAAGGAAATGGCAAACCACTCTAGTATCTTTGCCAACAAAACCCCAAATGAGGTCATGGAGAGCCAGACATGACTGAAATGACTGAAAAACAACAACATTATTATTAATAAACCTACTTATCCTATATCTTCAAGATTACATAAATTTAGACAAGAGTCCATGGTTCAAAGTTATGATCAATACAAGTCATTCACCACTGAATTCTAATTTCTGACGCTGTGGGCCCATGTAACTTCATGCACCTAAACTTTGATCCTTCAAAGTATGGAAGAATCATGATAAATTCTTTTACCATATTGAATGATCCCATAGTGGCTTTTTACCTGCCAAAGACTGAGAACAGCAGTTATAGAAGGAAATAAAGTATTGACAGAGAAATGTTCTGAGGAGACCAACAGAAGGTTGAAAGGAATTCGATTGTCTTCAGGTTGAAGGGGACTTCCACCAGATTCTGTGGCTTGCTCAATCCATTCATCAGAAGCTGTTCTACTGAGGTAAAAATGAGATAAAATCTCATTTCCAACCTCTCTACTTTATTTTTTTCATAACGACAGATAAAAGAGGATCATGAAAGATTGTCTTGAAGGAATAGCGATCTGGTACTTTCTTCTCAGTCACTGAATCTCCTGGTAAGAATAAAAAAAAATAAAGCTACAAATCTGAGTTCCTTTGGATTAAGCTGAGAAGGGATAACAAAAGAGAAGGGACAACAAAGTAAAAGACTAAAGAAGAAATGCCACTAGAGTCACAGAGATGAACTCAACGCAAATAGATTTTCTGTGTTTCACTTTGGTTGAGAAATGTGTCTAAGCTGTCACATAATGAATGTAGTCCAGTTCTTTGAGTTATTTAAAGGAAGTTATCACATAAAATTTTAAAATATTCAAACTGATATAACCTTTAAATCTGCTTATCAGAAAAGATTGTTGTTGTTCAGTTGTGATGGGCTCTTTATGACCCCATTTAGAGTTTTCTTGGCAAAGACACTAGAATTGTTTGCCATTTCCTTCTCCAGCTTGTTTTAGAGATGAGGAACTGAGGCAAATAAGATTAAGCAACTTATCCAGGGTCGTACAGCTACTAAGTATCTGAGGTCAGATTTAAACTCAAGATAATGAATCTTTCTGACTTCAGGCCCGGCACTGTATCCACTAAGCCACCCCAGTTGCCCATCAGAAAAGATAGCCTGTCTTTATTAAAGCAGATTGTGTTCAACAACCTGAAAAAAAGACTACAGAAATGAGAATGTAGGGAGGAGTCATACTAGAATGCCAATATAAGCCAGAGTCTTTTTTTTTTACCTTAAGAACTTTTTCTGTATTTATTATTTAGGACTAGGGAGGCAATTTGATAAAGAGAAGAGATCATTGGCTCTGGAGTTAGAGGATTTAGTTCTTAATCCTTCATCTGATTCTTATGCCTGTGTGAACCTCCCTGAGCATGAGTTTCTTATCTGTAAAATGAGGGAATTAGACTAAGTAAAATCCCTGTCCCTTCCAACTTGAGACTTATGATCCTATCAACTTGGGATGTTTATAAGAGCCTTTCATTCCAATGGTTCTTAAAAATATTCTTTTGTTATTTATATTAAAAAAGGGGAAGACATATGTATGTGTTTCAAAGATAATTCTTGTCAGAAAAAGCCATGACCTTCTTAGAAACTTTTGGACAGCCTTGCAACAACAGAAAAAAAGCTCAGCCTTGTAAACAAGGATTTCTGGAAGTTTGGTATACAAAGTCCTCCACACCTCTTCCTGTCATACAGGATGTAGTCACTTTTGTTAAAAAATAGTTTGACACTAAATAACTAGGTATCACTAAATGTGCTGTCTATTATTCAGATCATTCTGGAGGACTAGTCAGACTGGTAGTCAATAAACATTTATTAACCGCCCACTATGTGCCAAGCACTATCCTAAGAACTGTGCATACAAAAAAGACAGTTACCAATCTCAAGGAGCTCACAGTCTAATGGGGGAGACAATATGCCAACAAATATGAACAAAAACAACAAACACTTATGAACAACAACAACAAAAAGCTATACACAGGATTAATTTGAAATAATCGACAGAGATGAAGTATACAAGTAATACAATAGTCTCTAATAAGTGGAATGGAATGATGGCAACCCATGTAAAATAGTGAGATGTTATAAATAAAGTCTTTTCATGAAATTTTCCAGGAAATATAAGTTAATGTTCATGTGACATGTCAAGTTTGAATAATTTTTTTCCTCATATGATTTATATCTTAATCATATGAAAATATATTTTTCCTGAAAAAATATTTATCTCTAAAACTTTTTTCTGAAAATATTGTTTAAATTCTGTAAACTCTTAAAATTCCTGTTTGTTTTTGCTTTAGGGAGTTAAAATTATTTTACATAAAATTACTACAGTAAAATTTCTGTGTAATAAAAAAGTGTTCAAGAAGCAGCAATTGAATTGAAAATGAAATTTTCAATGAAATTGAAAATGAATTCCAAGAAACATTTGATTCAACTTATCATCATCATCGGAATCAAATGAAATTATATACTATATATATATCTAACATATATATCACTTCGCAAATATCAAAGCACTATATAAATTCTAGTCATTGTTATTATCATTAAACAAAATGTAAATGCAACAAAATATTGTAGTTAGTTCTGTAGAGTTAGTTCTAATGAAATATGACCTGAATTCCTAAAGAAAATATAGTGGAACCTATTTACAATGCTGGAACATTTACAATATTCAGGAAGGTTAAGGTTTTATAAACTAAAAGCACAGTCACAAAATACTAGTCTATGAGGAGCTTCAGAGGAAATCCAGTACTATCCCAAAACAAGTCTCCTTCAGAATGGTTGATCAGCATTGGCTTGAAGGCCTCTAATGAAGGTCTTCTGAACAGTCCATTTCACTTTTGGATAGTTCTAGTTTTTAGGACTGTTTTCTTTATATTTGAGCCTTAAGGTATTTTTCTGCAACTTCTGTCCATTACTCTAAGTTCTGCCTCTGGAATCAAAGAGACAAAGTTCCTATTTGCTGTCTAAAGCAAAAACGGCTATATATATCTATGAGTCTTATAACACCACAATCTCAAAAGTGTAGGTGAATCAAAGAACAATGGAGAGATGCATAGCAGGGGCAAGTTGGCTTCAGAATACTACCAATGAGGATGTGCCCTTACAAAGTGGTAAAGAAGATACTATTCACATAGTGAGGCAGGTCCATTTATTGAAAGCCTTAGTGCAACACCGGTTTTTATGGCATTCTAAGAAATCTCAAGGAAGGTCTTTAGCACTTGGGACAGATTGTCTATGGAGGACTTATGGGAGAATATGGACAAGAAATGTGTAGGTTTAAAAGGCATTTTGTGATTGGTGCTGTTGGAGGCAGTCCCCACATTAATAAGATCAGAGGTCCACTGAGGCATTGAAATGTCCTCCTGTTCGCCCTTCCTTATCTTTATCATCAAAGGGAGGCAAAGAGCTAGGGGTAGGGAAAAATGAAAAGTGTGAAAAGGAAGGAAGAGTAGTGTTTATTTACTTATGGCTGGCAAAGGAAAGCACTGAGCTGCACTACAGTATAAAGCTATGGGGCAGGGCTAGTGATATGTCCATAATGCTAATATTTTTTAGGTTACTTTTGTTTATGGTTAATCATGTAATCTTCTGAAAGGAAGTATATTATTTTGCATTATAAAAATTTAAAAAATTAATAAATTTGAAATTTTTAAAAGATGTACCATCCATGATCAAAGTAAGAACCTAGAAATCATCCTCCAGGAAGTTCTCAAAGAAAACTGCTCTGATGTTTTAGAAACTGAGGGCAAAATAGCGGTTGAAAGAATCCACGGATCACCTCCTGAAAAAGATCCCCAAAAGAAAATTCCTAGGAATATTATAGCCAGGTTCTGGAATTCCCAGATTAAGGAGAGAATATTACAAGCAGCCAGAAAGAAACAATTTGAATATTGTGGAAACACAATCAGTATAACCCAGGATCTGGCAGCTTCTACACTGAGGGATTGAAGGGGGGGCAAAGGAGCTGGGATTAAAACCAAGAGTCACCTACCCAGCAAAACTGAGTATCATGTTTCAGGGGAAAATATGGTCTTTCAGTGGAATAGAGGACTTTCAAGGATTCTTGTTGAAAAAACCAGAGTTGAATAGAAAATTTGACATTGAGATACAAGAAGCAAGAGAAGCATGAGAAGGTAAACAGGGAAAAGAAATCATAAGGAACTTATCAAAGTTGAACTATTAACATTTCTACATGGAAAAACAATAATTGTAATTTATGATACCTTTCTCAGTAGTTGAAGGGAATATATATATATATATATGTCTATATATGAGGGCATATGGGCATATGTTTACAGGTATACATAGAGGGCATAGGACCAATTTAACAGGAAGGGATGATACTTAAAAGGTGAAATAAAGAGGTGAGAGGGGAATATAATGAGAGGAGATGGGGAGAGACAGAATGGGGTAAACTATCTCATATGGAAGAGGCAAGGGAAAATGGTCACAATGGAGGGGAAGAATAGGAAGGCAAAAGGGAATGGATCAACCTTATTCCCATTGAATTTGGCTCAGGAAGGGAATGAAATACACACTAAATAAGGTATCTTACCCCTACAGAAGAGTAGGGGGGAAGGGGATGAGGGCCGGGGATGATGGAAGGGAGGGTAGGCTCAGGGGGAGGGAAGTTGGAAGTACCCACTTTTGAAAAGAGATGAGATCAAAGTAGAGAATAGAACAAGTGGAAGGTGGGATAGGAGGGAGGGAAATATAGTCAGTCTTTTACAATATATGTACTATGTTATTGTTTTGTATTAGCCACACATGTACAACCTATACTGATCTGCTTATCTTCCCAGTAAGGGTGGGTGACAAGGGAGGAAGGGAATGAATCTGGAATTCAAAGTTTTAAAATCAAATGTTTAAATATATATATATATATATATTATTAATACTATTTTACATTTAATTGGGAAATAAGATATACAGGCACTGGGGCATAGAGATCCACTGGAAAAGTTGAAAGGGGTATGGGAGAAAATATGGGAGAGAGCAGATTGGAGGAGGCGATATCCTGTGGGATTGCTATTTTGGGGCGGTGGGTAGGGAAAAAACAGGGAGAATATTTGTAACTCAAAATCTTGCAGAAATGAATGATGTAAATCGGAAGATAATAAAGAATTAGAAAAAAAACAATAACAAAAATAATAAAAAATAAGAAGAAAAAAATAAAAGATGTACCGTTTTTAAAACTATCAACTCCCAACCACTTCCCACTCCCAAGTTATACAAGCTGATTCTCTCACTTCATGACAAGACTGTAAGACCATTTGGAAGGATTCTTCCACTGTAGGGAGAAAATTTTTCCACCATTAATGGGAGTTGAAGATCTTTCATGCCCATTAATAGGTCTTACTTGGAGCCCAATAAGAGAAACTTGATTAGGGGAGGCTTGTTTTTCAGGAAGACCCACCCCTTTTGTTACTTTGTAATTAGGCAATGGTTCTTGAGGGTTGTGATACTGTCTGGCTCTGAAGGAAGATATCTATCTATCTATCTATCTATCTATCTATCTATCTATCTATCTATCTATCTATCTATCTACTTTGAGGTGAGGTTTTGCTTTGGTGATCTCACATTGGAAGAGTGTTCATATGATTTGTCTAGAAAAGAATCTGTTAAGGAGCAACCCCCTCTTTGAAAACCCAGGTGTTGGGGCTTTTCTCTCTGGTAACTATGTATGTATAGCTTTGATCAGACAGCTAGAAACTCTGTCCTTTGATTTGTGTTAATTTTCTGTCTGTGTTTTTCCTGCTTGTAATTTCTGTTTATATTTTCTCTGAAGTTCAGGGTACTGACTTTTTCCCCTGAATTTAATAAATTATATACATACATACATATGTATGTATATACACATACATACATAAACACACATCTATATGTAATTAAAGTAAGATTGCTAAGCCCTTTAAAGTTGCTTTCCTTTAGAAAAGCAGATCAAAGAACCTGTCCTAGCAGCCATTCTGGGTATGCTAGGGTGATTGTTGTTATTCAAAGTTATATTGCGGTAGGAATGGTAGTGACAGAAGTATAATCATTTTTTGTCAAATAACATCAATTTGTGATGAAGAAAAGACATCAAAGAGTCTTTGGATGCTCAATTCAGAAAAGTTGTTAGTTTCTGAAGATGGCTGAGTAGAAGCAGGAAAACTCTATGAGCTCCCCCCATAACCACCTCAAATACTTATAAAATATAACTCTAAACAAACTTTAGAGCTACAGAATCCACAAAGTGACAGAGAGAAACAAATCTCCTGCTGAAGGCAGCCTGGCTGGCTTACAGGAAGGGTCCATCAGAGCATGGAGTCCAGCCCTGTGTGAGCCCATGGTTTTAGCCCTAGGGTGGCCCAACCAGCAGTGGCTAGAGCGGGCTTCAAGAGAGTAGATCACCAGCAGCTGTGGTGGTTTCCAGAATTATCAACCCATAAATACCAAAGAGAAAGTAAAAGGTCAGAGTGGAACTCTGGGGGAGACAGCACGGTTTGGCCCCTGCCCCCTGGGGTGAGAAGCAGCGGAGGTGTGACAGCCCTGCAGCCACTGCTTCATGGCTGCTTCAGAGCTCTTGACCTGCAGATTTTAGGAGGACCAAGCAACCATTCAGAGGGTAATCACTCTTACTTTAGCCTGCTTGGATCTGGATTGCTGTCTTGGGTGGAGGTCCTGGGGTGTGTGACAAATAAACCAGAGCATGTGGGGGCTGCAGAGAGGTCACCCAACTAATGGCTCCAGCAGCTGCAAAAACCCCAGTGATTTGGGACAAAGCTCTCCTTTCTGAAAGCAGAGTTCTACTGTGGCAACACCTCAAAAGTCAAGTAATTGAGTGGCAACATGAGTAAGCAAAGGAAGCAAAGCAAGCACAGCAATCAAACTTTAGATTCCTTTTTTTGGGGACAAAAAGGATCAAAGCATGGAACAGGAGGAAGACAACAAAGTCAGAACTCTTACACCAAAAGCTTCCAATAAAAATATGAATTGGTTACAGGCCATGGAGGAGCTCAAGAAGGATTTTGAAAATCAAGTAAGAGAAGTAGAGGAAAAATTGGGAAGAGAAATGAGAATGATGGAATAAAATCATGAAAAGAGAGTCAATAACCTGACTGAAGAAAATAATACCTAAAAAAAAAGACTAATTCAAATGGCGAAATAGGCCCAAAAAGCCAATGAAGAGAAGAATGCCTTAAAAAGCCAAATTTGCTAGAAGGAAAAAGAATTTCAAAAGCTCACTGAAAAGAATAAATCCTTCAGAATTGGATTGGAGCAAATGGAAGCTAATGACTTTATTTATTTAATCATTCATTCATTCATTTATTTTGCTTTTTGGAGGACAATTGGGGTTAAGTAACTTGCTCAAAGTCACACAGCTAGCTTTTTGTGTGGGTATTAAGTGTCTGAGGCTGGAACTGAACTTGAGTCCTCCTGACTCCGGGGCCGGTGCTTTACTTACTGCACCACCTAGTGCCTCAGCTAATGACTTTATGAGAAATCAATATACTATTAAACAGATCCCAACAATTGAAAAAATAGAAGGCAATCTGAAATATCTCATTGGAAAAACCACTGAGCTGGAAAATAGAACCAGGAGAGATAATTTAAAAATTATTGGACTACCTGAAAGCTGTGATCAAAAAAAGAACCTAGAAATCATTCTTCAAGAAATTCTCAGGAAAATTGCTCTGATATTTTAGAATCAGAGGGCAAGATAGAAATTGAAAGAATTTACCAATCACATCTTGAAAAAGATCCCAAAAAGAAAACTCCTAGGAATATTATAGCCAGGTTCCAGGGTTACCAGATCAAGGAGAAAGTATTACAAGCAGACAAGAAGAAACAATTTGAATATTGTGGAAAGACAATCAGAATAACATAAGATCTAGCAGTTTTTACATTAAGGGATTGAAGGGCTTGGAATATGATATTCTGGAGGTCAAACGATCTAGGACTAAAACCAAGAATCACCTACCAAGCAAAACTGAGTATCATGTTTCAGGGAAAAATATGGTCATTCAATGAAATAGAGGACTTTCAAGCATTCTTGATGAAAAAAAAAACAGAGTTGAATAGAAAATTTGACATTCAAATACAAGAAGAAAGAGAAGCATGAGACGGTAAACCGAGAAAAGAAATCATAAGGAACTTATCAAAGTTGAACTATTTACATGCCTACATAGAAAAACAATAATTGTAACTCATGAGACTTTTCTCAGTATGAGAGAAGGGAATGTAAATGTAAACATATGTATACATACATATGTATGTCTATATAGAAAGGTATATATGCATATGAATACATATGTGAATGTGTGTATATATGTGTACAGGTATACATAGACAGAGGGCACAGGATCAATTGAATAGGAAGGGATGATATTAAATAAAAAAATAAAATTAAGAGGTGAGGGAGGAATTTAATGAGAGGAGATAGGGAGAGACAGAATAGAGGCAAGGGAAAACTGTTACAATGGAGGGGAAGAACAGGAAGGTGCAAGGGAATGGGTCAACCTCACTCTCATTGAATTTGGCTTAAGGAGGGAATAACATACACACTATATTGGGTATGTTACCCTACAGGAAAGTAAGGGGGAAGGGAATAAGAGGGGGGATGATAGAAGGGAGGCCAGATTGGGGGAGAGGGTAGTTAGAAGCCACACTTTTGAAAAGGGACAGGGTCAAAGTAGAAAATAAAACAAGTTGGGGAGGGATAGGATGGAGGGAAATATAGTCAGTCTTTCACAATATATCCACTATAGAAATGTTTTGCATAACTACACATGTACAACCTATATTGAACTGCTTATCTTCCCAGTAAGTGTGGGTGATGAGGGAAGAAGGGAAAGAACCTGGAATTCAAAGTTTTAAAATAAAATGTTTAAAAAATTATTATTATTATTTACGTGCAACTTGGCAATAAGATATACAGGCACTGGGTTATGGAGATCCATCTTGCCCTACCAGAAAGTTGGAGGGGGTATGGGGGAGGATGGAGGAGAGTGCAGATTGGGGGAGGGGATATTCAGCAGGATCGCTGTTTTGAGGTGGTGGGCAGAGGAATGATGGGGAGAAAATTTGTAACTCCAAATCTTGTGGTAATGAATGTTGTAAACTAAAAGTAAACATAAAATTAAAAATAAAATAAAATAAAATGTTGTTAGTTTCTGATGTCTTTTTGATTATAAAGTTATGAAAAATCAATTTTGGGCTTTGCCACATTGTATTCATTAAGGTGCCAGGCAAATTCCCAAAAGCAGAATTGTCCAGGGAGACAACTTTTAAAAGTGCAAGAAGTAATTTAGGGTAATTTTGTGGAATCACTGAGGGGATTTTCTAATCTCCATTTGAGAATTACATGTAATCCAGCTTTTCTGATCAGAAAGAGGAATAAAAGGAAAGATAAATTGTTTTCCAAGTTTTCAGGCAAAGGAATAGATTCAGGTTCTACTTGTCTCTGTTAAAATGTCAGTACACAATGCTAAATCAGTGTGGGCTGCTTTTAAAATTCAATGTGTGAATTGCAAATTTTTTAATAGGGGAAAATAATAGGAAAAAATGGGGCATTAAAAAACAAATTATTGCCAGAGTGGAGAAGAAGAAGCAAAAAATAACAACACTAAAAAACCCCAGACAAACCCCAAACCCCTCTCATTTGGGCCAGCTGAGAAAGAGAGATGTGGAGAAGACTTAATTGGGAAAAGGCAAGGAAAAGATAGAATAGAGGGGAAAAGAGACAGTCAGAGAACTTGATATCTTAACTGAAGCTGGAAAGGAAAAAGAAGAGAGGAACAGGAAATTCCATTACATGTTTTATTAATAAACTCATTAGGAGTAATTGAGCATTCTGAGTTTCGAGGGCAGGGATTATCTTTTGTTTCTCTTTTTTTTTGTACTTGGCGAGTGCCTGCACATAGTAGGCATGTAATAAGTGTTTATTAATTGATTGATTTATGTATCACACCAAAGGAATACAGGCTAAAAGTCTCAACCTTACAATCACCTAATTATCCTCTAGTGGCAAAACATCATAACCCCTCATACTGAAAGTAGGGAAACAAAGTTAGTTGCATTTCCACTGTAGGTAGTGCAAATAAGAAATATGGAGTCAAAACTGTAGTATAGTGTGATAACAAAAGACAAAAAGAAGGAGAGACAGAGTCCATAGTTCAACTCAGGACTGGAGGATAGAAGCCAGTTGATCAGACACTTTGCAGAGGGATTGTGGAACAGTGGTAGTTATAGCACTGGAAGCTGGAAAGAAAACATCCAGTACTTTAAGCCAGCACAATACTAGCAAATATGATTTCCCTTCCCTGTTTTAGCTTGAGACATAAACATACAACTTAGTGTGTCACAACCTATGGGCAATTCTGGGGAAGGAGTATTACTAGAGCAAATGAGACAAGGAGGTATAAGTAGATTGTAGTATATTACCAACGATGTCTTGTGCATAAGAAATGACTTAAGAGATATTATCAAAGACGTACATTAGCCCCAGATGATGTTTGGTCATGTAAAAGTAAAGGACAACAAAGAGACAGTCATGATGGATACATTGGTATCCATGAAATTACTAAAATTAGAGGAAAATTTCTGTGTGATTGATTAACATCCTATGGAGGATTTATGGAAACTTATGGATATAAATTGCACATGTTAAGAAGATATGGATAAATGCTTATTTGTACTAATGAAAAGGACCAGATTTGTATCAAAGTAACTGTACTGATTAGGTCATAAATCTATAAAAGTATAAGGGATGTCAAATTATAAGGAAAGATCACATAAATAATAATCTTATGTTGATCAATGAAAGACACTCAAGTAGAAATCTTTCTACATGCAATAATTATAAGTAGAAGGAGCATGAGTTCATGAAATATTGAATAAGTTAACTTGTTGTTCAGTCATTTCAGTCATGTCTGATTCTTCATGACCCCATTTGGGATTTTCTTGGCAAAGGTACTAGAGTCGTTTACCATTTCCTTTTCCAAACCATTTTACAGATGAGGAAACTGAGGCAAACGGGGTTAAGTAATTTGCTCAGGGACACACATCTAGTAAGTGTCTGAGGCCAGATTTGAGCCCAGGAACATAAGTCTTACTGACTTTGGGTTCCACACTCGGTGCCATCTAGTTGCTCCAAATGAGTTAATAGGAAATGCAAATCATTAGTTTGTTCCTCTTTATTATCTGGATAATTATACAAACATTCTCTGCTTTGGTGTGATCCTGAGTACCTACATGAACAGTTGCTACATGTTAACAGTAAAATTAAAAAATTATATATTTCAGAGGAGACATATGAAGTTTTTTTTCTAGTGGCCAAGTCAGATCCAATATCAATAGGACAGACCAACTTTTAGAAAGGAAAGTGCAGTTCTATGCCTTTCTTAATTGGGTATGAAAAAGACAGAGATTTGAAGGAGTTATTAAATTAACTATTTTGGTACAACTCAATTGGAACTTTTCAAATAACCTTTTCTTGAACTTTAAAAATAATGTACATTTTGGAAGAAATATATTCCACATGTTTTGATTTATTTATACTTCTACTTTTAACACAATTTGAAGAGGGATACAGTGTCTGAGAAATCTTTTAGGATTTTTAAAATGAAGCTCTAAAAAAATTGAACAGGAAGTTAGATTTTTTTCATGGGTAAATGAGTATAAATACTCAAAAAAAGTTTTTGGTTTGGTTCCAAAGATTAAATTTGTGATTTTAGAGTGGGTGTTAAGCTTGGCAAGATAAGCTCTTTGTTTCTCAAGATTTATCCCAATCACTATTGGACTCCATTTCTAAAGAATGAAAGATAATGCTAAGATAGCTTTCAATAGAGCAGTTTAATTATAATTTATTAATATAAAAACTTGAAGTATGGCAATATATCAAAGTTTGGCCATTAATTCAGTTACCCATGTACTAGGAAGAACTCATATACCCAACAACTAGTTTATTCAGCTTCCTTTAGTCAAGGTTATCCTGATCATAACTAGTTTGGCAAATTTTATCTAATCCATGTATACAAGTTTATCAAGCTTTCCTAATCACAATACCCTTAGAATCAGAAAGGGGGAGTTGCAGTAAATCCCCCCACCGCGATCCCTGTCAATCTACCTGTAAAGAACAATTAGCTATAAAGACAGACACCAGGAGCTCTGGGGTCCTGATTGGGGTGGGTTGGGGTGTCATACACCATCATACACCAATGCTGCTGCTCGTGCTTGCTAATGTATCTACAATGTTAGTGGTCCAGAACACATTCCAAATTGAAGAATTCCCTTTTTAAGATGAGTTCTTCCATATACAACTATCTGTGGATGATATACTGATTGCATCCAACCCTAGTCCCTTTCAAAGCCTTCTGGATTAGATCTGTAATCACTCAAAGGAGTTTGCCCTTTTTATCTATACAGGAAAGACCAAATAGATGAAAATATCTATTGCATAGATTTCATCATACATTTGAATATACGTTCCAAAGAGCCTTTCCAAAGATGTTCAGATAGAAAATGAACTGGGCACAAAACTAAAAAAAAAAGTAGAATGAGAATGGGCAAGGTTATTTTCAGAGAATTGAACAGCTCTTTTACTGACTCCAAGCTTTGTATAAAAGCACAGGCCCCCATTTTTGATTACTCCCACTTTCCTGATGTTGCTAAATGTCAGAGAGATGTGAAACACCACTGCCTCAGAAGATCTAAAGATGATTATCACCCAAAATGGCAATTGGGAGATTCATGATGAATACGAGCAGACTGCAACACATAGTCAGTGATAAATTCCAAAGAATAGTAGAAGATAATATCATCAAGGCATTGCTTGATAGAAAAATAAGGTGGGCCTCCTCATATGGTAGGAGCAAGGGATGCCAGATAGCCATAGCACTTTACTGGTAACCTTGTCTCTACCAATTTTGGGGGACATTCCATTGCAAACTTTTGAGAGAGCATGGATAAGAGTTGTTTAAAATGCATAGGTATGGATGGGTTATGATCTGGATAGTTGTGGAAGGAACTCCTAAATTGAAGAGATCACAGATTGCTTGGAGTAGAATAAAGGTATGGGATACACAAAGTATCAAGGTTTTTTCAGGAGCCTTGTTTTTGAGATCATGAAAACACTCTGACGTTTCCATTTTAAGGAGAGAACACAGTGAACTACAGCAACTCTTGGGCTTATTGGTGAAATTGTCAACTGAGGTCACATCAAGGACCCCAATTAAGATCTAAAAGAGAGTTGCAATCCTTTGGAGCTCCTGGGATTATACTGAGAATATAATTAGGGAATGTATAACTTTTTTTTTTTGCTTTTTGGAGGGCAATTGGGGTTAAGTGACTTGCCCAAAGTCACAAGGCTAGTAAATGTGTCAAGTGTCTGAGTCCGGATTTGAACTCAGGACATCATGACTCCAGGACCGGTGCTCTATTCACTGCACTACTTAGCTGCCCCCCGATATAGAAC
The DNA here is from genome assembly GCF_028583685.1 of Petaurus breviceps papuanus. Taxonomy (NCBI): domain Eukaryota; kingdom Metazoa; phylum Chordata; class Mammalia; order Diprotodontia; family Petauridae; genus Petaurus; species Petaurus breviceps. The sequence continues at coordinate 2,081,113 of NW_027185890.1, forward strand.
TTTTTAATGGTGTCTTTTAAGTATAAGAAAAAGGTTTACATTTAGGACCCCACCAAGGACTCTTGTCCACTCAGGGGCATTGGAATGGGTCCAAATCTCTAAAACTGGATTATTCAGAGGTGCTGAAGTATTTAGGGCATATAGGATGGAGATCACATAACTAGATTGCACTCATTAGAGGGAAATCAGTGGCCAATAAATCCTTAAATATTTAAAAAATATGCTATTTTGTATTATGCAAGGAAGTTCTGGCGTTAGCCAGAAACTACAAAATTACTTTTGATTTTTCAGGTTGCTAATTACAGTGTAACATTTTCGCTTTTATATTATATTTATTTACACATATATAGCAGCTTATAAATAATTAAAAGTTGTACTCTAATGCCTTATTATGGAATGGAAATGACCCTGAATTCTCAAAGCCTATTCTATTAGAGTGCAAACTCTGGACTAACTTATCAAACAAGAAAGGCTTGGACTATGGGCCCTGGGACAGACTGGGTGTCTTTCATCTGAGAGTTAGCACAGATAGGTTCAAAGAGTTACATCATCAGGCTGGCAACTAAGTGATGAATTTTTCAGCCACAGAAACTCTTGAAGTCTAAATCACAGAGGAGCTGTAGGTAAAGACAGTACTCATATCTGAAGTGATAAAAGCAGTATTGAAATAGTAAATGATGTTAAAGTACTAGCTCAATTATTGTGTTTCTAAGGAAAAGGTAAATTACTGATTCTTGGGGAAGGATGGAGGAAGCTAAGTTGCTTGGTGATTTTAATTCTAGCTCATCAATCAACAAGCATTTATTATGTACCAGGCCCTAGCACAGCTTCTGGGGATACAAATACAAAGACTGAAACAATTTCTGCTCTCAAGATACATATATTCAAAAGGGGATAGAGGAGTAGGGAAGGAACGAATACATCTTTTTGTATTTATGTCTTTGTTCAATTATGAATTCTCTGTCAAAATTAATGTAAATATCAGGAACTTCAAAGAAGTAATTACAGCTCACTTGAGGATAAAGTTATAGGCCTCTGACCTTATGCCACTATTTGTAACATTTTATGACCTTGAAGAAATAGTGTCCCAAAAGTCTTAGTACAGTTTTAAGCAATTAAAAATTAAAACTACTTTAAGATTGTTGGGATCTCCTGGATAGTGTATCAGTCAGATCCTTGCTTCATTACTGTAAATTATTTGGATGATAAAATAATTAAATAATGGTTTTGGTATGATAATTCCTAGGAAGAGGGAATGATAGTAACAATCACAGAATATTAGAGATGTAAAGTGCTCTCTCTCACTCTCTCTCCCTCTCTCTCTGTCTCCCTCTCTCTGTCTCTTTTTCATTTTCACACTAATTTTCTGATTTGTAGCAAAATGTAACACTGTATGGGCCAGACAGCACAGTTAGAAATGAATCATATTTTCTATTCTTATCATAATTCTCTTTCTCTAGAGAAAGAATTTCAATGGCCAATGTGTTCTATAGGAAACAGCCCCTTTACTTGACTAATTCTAACCCCTTTGTAACATGCTGCTTTTGAAGGTCATCATCATTTTAGCAGTAACTCACTCACTAGCCTTGAGGTTGGAAAAGGCTAGAACAGAAATCAACAGTCAAACTGTGGAACATTTCAAAGGTCAAAGCTGTACTCAACACTGGTGCCTTTCAGGAAATGGGAAGAGATGAAAATTCCTGCCATGCAAAATAAAGATTGTAATGAAGACAGGATTAAATAGCCAAAGAGTTAAGCTCATGACCTGAAGACTAAATTACACTGCAAAGTGGGACAGTGGAAACAGTGCTGGTTTTGGAGTCAAAGACCCTGGGCTCATATCTGACTTCCATCATTTCCTATCCATGTAGCTCAAGTCACTTTCTCTTTCTGGGCTTTGATTTCTCATCTACAAAATGATGGGCTTGAAAAGAGATGACTTCTAAGGTCTCTTCCAGCTCTAAATCAGTGATTCTGAAGTTAAATTATTCTGTTTCTGGTCTTCCATCTTCCTAAAAGCAATTGCAAATATATAAGCAGCATTTCAGACCTTGGTTAATGTTCAGTAAGACATTAGGCTTTTAAAATAGCCCTCTGGACGGATGCATATCAATTAGGTGCTCAGGAGCAATGCCTGAGCCTTCTAACTGCATAGTGGATTTCTCTGAGATCTATCAGTCCGGTTAGTTTTCTCAGGTATCTGTGGCTCTTGTTTTCAAATCCCGGGGAACCTGAACAGTCCACAGGCCAACAGTTTCACAGTTGTGAACTGCAGTACCTTAGAAACACCAAGCTAGAGATACCATAGCTTCTACTCTCCTAAAGTATTTACTTATGGGCTAGTCCTCTTCAGAGATCTGAAGCAACCCCAAAGAAGATTTGTTCCTCTGAAAGCTAAATTAGCTTTCATTGACCAATCTACCATTAATTAACTCTTCTGTATACTACACTGGAAATCTCACAAAGAATGTGCTTCTTTGACAACTACATGCAGCAATATGATCATTTGGTTGCTGTTTTCATTGACCCAGATAAAGGTGAAGCTTCTTTTAACAAAAACATTTTTTTTCAGTCAGGAAAATTATCTCATATAAAAAAAAGACAGGCAAGGAGGAGTTTTTACAGAGGAGAAGAAAATAGTGATAGGGGACTTGAGGGGGGAGGCAGGTAATGCTTGAAGCTCACTTTCATCCAAATTGGTTCGAAGAGGAGGGAAGTGTGTGTGTGTGTGTGTGTGTGTGTGTGTGTGTATGTACTTAACTGAGTATAGAAATCTATTTTATTCGGCTGGAAACTAGGAGAGGAAGAAGGTAAGAGAACAAATAGAACTAATTAAAAGGTATCAGCAAAGAAACTACATTTTGCTAAAAGGAACTATAGACAATGAAGTAAATCGATACTACACATGTATGTATCAAATGGCACAGAATCCAAATTCTTAAAGGAAATGTTAAATGAATTATAGGAGGAAATAAACAGTAAAACTGTACTAGTGGGGGACCTCAACTTTCTCTTCTCCAAGTTAGATAAAACTAACCATAAAAAATAATAAAGAAGTTACAGAGGAATAGTGTCTTAGAAAAGTTAGATGTGATAGACCTCTGGAGAAACCGAATGGGAATAGAAAAGGAGTCTTTTTCTCAGTTGTACATAATGCCTTCACAGAAATTGTCCAGATATTAGGGCATAAAAATCTCACAACCAAATGCAGAAAATCAGTAATATTAAATGTGCCCTTTTCAGATTATAATATGATAAAAAAAAACATCACCTTCAGTAAAGGGCCATAGAAACATAGATTAAAAATTAGTTAGACATAATAATATCATGAAAGAAAATGACAACGAGAAGACATACCAAAATTTGCGAGATTCAGCTAAAGGTATATTTAGGAGAAAATTTACATCTTTAAATGTGTACCTCAATGAAAGAGAGAAAGAAAAGTTCAATGAATTTGGCATGCAATTAAAAAAACCCTAGAGAAATAATAAATTAAAAACCCCCAATTAAACACCAAAATGTAAATCACTGTTAATTAAAGAAATTAAACTTAAAACACTGTCTCACACCTATTAGATTGACTACAATACAGAAAAGGAAAATGACAAATGCTAGAAGTGATGAGGGAAAATAGGTATGCTAATGAATTGTTGGTGGAGTTGTTAGCTAGTTCAACCATTCTGGAGAACAATTTGCAACTGGGCCCAAAGGGCTCTAAAACTGGGTATACCATTTCACCATTTGAACAGCAATGGTCAAATGGATCTGCTATTAGGTCTGTATTCTAAAGAAATTTTAAAAAAGGGAAAAGGACCTGTTTGTATAAAAATATTTATAGTAACTTCTTTTTTTTGTGGTGACAAAGAATTGGAAATTGAGGGGATGTCCATCAATTGACTGAACAGGTTGTAGTATATGATGTGGTATATGAACAAGTATATGGAACACTCTTGTGCTATAAGAAATGAAGAGCAAGATGGTTTCAGAAAAACCTGGGAAGGCTTATATGTAAGAATCCAAAGTGAAGTGAGTAGAACCAGGAAAACATTGTGTACGACAAAAGCAATATTGTAGCAATGGTCCAGTGTGAAAAACTTACTGCTTTGATCAATAAATGATCCAAAACAATTCCAAAGGACTCAGGATGAAAAATGCTATCCACCCTTAGAGAGAAGACTGATAAAATTCCCCCCCCCCGTCCACATACTTTCATTGTATTTCTTGCTTTTTATTCTTTTTTTTGGGGGGGGGTAATATTTCTAATGTGGAAACATGTTTTGAATGACTTCACATATAAAATTGAAATCATATTGCTTACCTTTTCAAGGTGAGAGGGAAGAGTGAAAATGAGAGAGAATTTTGAACTGAAAATTAATTTTTACAAGTAATTGGGAAATATTTAGTGAAATAAAAATGTATTTTAAAAATAACAGGCTATGTGGTATAGAAGTCAATAACTGTTACTGTTCTCCTTGTTTTTTTTCAGTGTTTATAAGATCTCCTTATAAGGTTGGAGACTTTCTCTAATCCCAACAATGTTGATATCTTCTGTCCTTTAGGTATCTCGTGGTTCAACTGCTCAATGTCTACCAAATTGTACTGTGTTTATGTACACTTGGTCTGCTGTAGATGCTTTAGCTGTCTTTGTTCTTTTTGATGCTGTATCAAGTCCTCTGTAAGTAAATCCACGTCTACAAGGTAAGATTTCTCTACTGTCCTAGATGGTGATAAATATTTGTTATAATTTTTCTGATCAAAAGATCACCATTTTTCATCTGTTTGTGCTCCTTCCATTTTTATCCCTATATTAACTTGGAAGTAATTTTGCTTATTTTGTTCTTTTGCCACTCTTAAAAATTTTTACATTGCAGAACATGAGAGGATTCAAAATATGTAACAATACATTTTCATTTTGTGAAAGCCTATACAATAAATAATACTTGTTGTCTTGAGAATTGTCCATCTTTTATTTGTTTCATTGTGAGTTTTCTTTTGTTCTCTACTATGCACTTTTTCACTTTGTTCTTTTTTCCCCTCTTCCCCAGAAAACTGCAATAAAATTTAGATGTGTTTCTCTATCGCTATAGATATATACATACACATATACAAATATATATCCATATATAGACATATATTTTCCCAAACATATTCTACTCTTGATCTTTGTTGTTATGTTCATGTATATCTCCTGTTTCTTTTCCATCTTACCTCCTCTACTTTACTTCTATCTACTACCTTGCCCTTCTGTTGCTTGCCTACTTACTCCCATCTGAGGATCCCTCTGCTCTCCTCCCATTCCAATAAATCTAAACACCTTTCTATACCCTCCTCTTATTCCCTTCCCCTCCTCTCTAAAGATCCCTCCCTTGTCCTCTCCCCCGTCCCTATACCCCCATTGTTTTATTTCTTCTGAGTTTAGAAGACTTTTATACTCTTCTAAATATATATGTATTGTTCCCTCTTAAACCCATTCTTAATGAAAGTAGGTTACCAGAACTACCAGCCCTCCTCCCCCATCAAATTCCTCTTTATTGATTCTCCTCTTTCAATTCATTTGTATAAAATAATTACTCTTTCTAACTGTTCCTAAATGGTTTTACTTTTAAAATTCATATACTCAGGTTTACCCCAATCTTTCTTATAAGCTTCCCAATTATTAATAAGACTTATATATACATTTTACATTTTATACATATAAAAAGTAAATTGTCTGTCCTTATGAATACCTTATAATCAGCCTTTGGTATGTACCTTATATTTCTCTTGGTTCTTGTATGTGGAATATTCTATTAATTTCAGGATTTTTTTTTTGCTTTTTTGGAGGGGGGAATGCAGGGCATTTGGGGTTAAGTGACTTGCCCAAGGTCACACAACTAGTAAATGTTAAGTGTCTGAGGCTGGATTTGAACTCAGGTTCTCCTGACTGGCCAGTGCTCTATTCACTTCACCACCTAGCCATGTCAATTTCAGGATTTTTAAAAAATAAAGTCTTGAAAGTCAAAGAGTTTGTCAAATGTCTATTTTTTTCCATTCAGGATAATACTTCACCTTGCAGGATATGATATTTTCAGTGGGGGCCCCAGTTCTATTGCTCTTCAATATATTATGTTCCATGACCTGTGATCTTTTAATATCTCTGTTGCTAGGTCTTGTGTGAGTCTAATCGTGGCACTACCATATTTAAATTGTGTTAATCTTGGTGCTTTTAATATTTTATTCTCAGTTTTGGAATTTGACTATGATATTCCCATGAGTTTTTTTCTCATAGGATCTCTTTTAAGTGGTGATCAATGGATTTTTTTTTCTATTTCTACTTTCCTCCCTTGTTCTAATGCTTCAGGATAATTTTATTTAATTATTTCTTGTCTTATTGTATCAAGAATCTTTTTTCTGATCATCACTTTCAGCTAGTCCAATAATTTTTATATTTTCTCTTCTTGATCTAGTCTCTAAATCTGTTGTTTTTTCTTATAAGATATTTCACTTCCTCTTCTATTTTTCATTATTCATTTTTTGGTTAATTATTTCTTAATCTCTTATAATTTCATTGACTTCACTTTGCCCAATTCTAATTTTCAAGGTGTGATTTTCTTCCTTAAGATTCTGGATTTCCTTTTCTGTTTGATTGAACTTTCCTTTCATAATCTTGTTTTTATTGGATTATTCTTTTTCTTTTAGTTTTTCCTTCATCTCTGTCATTTGATTTTGGAAGTATTTTTTTCATATCTTCTATGTATTCTTTTTTGGGCAAGTGACAATTTGACATTGCTCTTTGGGAGTTTCTTTACTTCAATATCCTCCTCTGGAGATGAATACCAGTCATCTCTATTCCCATAATAGCTCTCTTTGGTTGGATTCTTTCTCCTTTGCCTGCCCATTATTCATGATAATAGCTTAATTTTTGTAATCATCTCTAGTCCGGGGGTATGGGAAATTGAGCCTCTTGCCCCAGATCTTCAGTTCTCCCCTCTAGATTGGAACCAAAGCTAAACCTCCAACCTCCTGTAAGTGCCCACAGCCTGGGTTTTTTGCCCCACTGCTTCTGCACTCACTGGGTGTGTTTCTTCTTGCCCCACCATTCTTCACTCTTCACAGCACAATTGCATCTGGTGTTCCTTATCAGCAGAGGTTCCCTCAATCTTCCCAGGCTCAAATGCCCAATTCCCTTCACCATTTAGAGGTAATAGTTCCTGCAGCTGGGGCTGAGGCAGCCTCTCAAATCAGCTATCCCCCGGGCTTGCTGATTGTTGTTAAAAGGGAACCTAATCTGGAGGCATTTATTCTTCACAGGACCAAACCTGGTCCTGGAATTTTTCTTCTGATCTTCTCAAATTGTCCCAGGAAGACCCTGGTTGTGCCCTTCTTTTAATTTATCTCCACCCACACTTTTTTTTTCTCCCTAAGGTGCTATTTTAACTCTATGTGGGGGAAAACCCTTGAGAGCTTGAAATTTTCTGTTCTACTCTGCTATCTTCCCAGAATCCTCTCTCTGGGCATTTTTCTTAGACAATTCATTGATGACTTGTTCAGTTTCTTTTTTTAAAGATTTTATTTATTATTCCCCCCCCCCAGATCAGTTTCTAGTTTTGTTTATTAGTTTGATGGTTTTCTCCTTGACCTGAGAACTCTGTAATTTGATAATATTCTTGGGAGTTTTCATTTTGGGATCTCTTTTAGGAGGCAATTTGTGGATTCTTTCAATTTCTAGTTTATTTTCAGTTCTAAGTTATCAGGTCACTTTTCCTTGATAATTTCTTGAAAGATGATATCTAAACTTATTGTGACTTTCAGGTAGCTCAATAATTTTTAAATTGTCTCTTCTGGGTCTATTTTCCAGGTCAATTATTTTTTTTCTAATGAGATTTCACATTTTCTTCTATTTTTTCAGCCTTTTAAATTTTGTTATATTGTTTTTTTTTTTAGAGAATTTCTCAATCAAGAGTTTTATTTTTGGATTAGTATTACCCGTTGATGAAGACCCTTTGGATTATGGTTACATGAGTGTCTGGGTAAAACAGATGTAAATAGCATGAGGGTAAAGACTCCATTAAAAGTAAATGATCTCTTTTATGTAGAGATCACTTTTCCCAAAAACAAAATGTTTTTTTGAGATGTTATCTCGGATAAGAAAAAGGAAAGGACGGTCAACCATGAATTGTGGAGTAAACATTGCACATCCCAACCCCATGATTGCTGCAGTGGCAGCGGCTGCTTCTGTGCCTTCTTCATTAACTTCCACATAAGCCTTGTGTATAACCTTGGTCAGACACAGGTCATTCCTGGCTGACATCCCAGAAAAATCAGCCATGGATCTGTCAAAAGCATCTGACATCCCCAATTTTTGAAGAATGTCTTCCATATTTAAATCCTTCTCCAATTTAAATCTTGGAAGGAAAACTTCCACCTTAGTTTCATCCATCATCTTTGTATTTAACCAATCTGCTAATTTCTCAGAAGTAAGTCCTTTTTCCAACGTTTTTAGATCTGTGTTCTCATCTGGAAGCAAAATGACCATGTCCATTTGTCCTCCAACGTAAGGCAGAACTAGGATCTTGGTAAACACTTCTCCTATGTAGGTCACGCTAAATGTAGATTTCTGAAACATCATCTGTACTGGTTTCTGCTTCTCTTTGTTGATTTTGAACATCATTTCTCTTGTCCTGCATTTATCAAAATGTTTTTCCCATTTTCCTTTGAAATAGATGGCATTCACAAGTACCAAAGTGGTCAGTGAAGTAATGAAACCATTACCTAGCAGTTCTGCAATCTTACCTTCTGTCTTTTCTTCTACCCACTTATTTATATGCTTTCTTGCTTCCTCAGGAGCATTTGCAAAGTCAAGTTCTTCCATATTTGAATGGTAGAATTTTTGACAGGATTCCTTAAAAGAGGGGTTAAAATCATAAGTCTTTTCTCCAAAGAGACAGTTAGCAATTCTTAGCAGGCATTCACTGCCAGTTTTCTTAGTTCCTGCGAGAAAAGACTGCAAACTTTGGTGGACATCTGTACCTTCCTTTAAAGAAACAACCTGTTGTATCTGTGCAGCAGTATTTCCCTTGGCCCCATCTAAGACCATAGCCAGGGCACAGTAGAGGCTCATGGGAGAATAAAACACATTCTGGGAGGCATCTTCTTCACTAGTTTTTTAAAAAACATTCAAGGTAAAGTTGTTGATCGCTACAGAGAGAGCAGACATCATGGAAGGCCTGTATTTGCAGTAGTGACGGCGGTAAGAACTGCTAGCTATTGCTGCTGCCTTCTACTCCTGGGCTTGCAAGCTTGCTGAGTTTTTCTTGATGTCTCATGTAGTCCTTAGCTTCCATTTACCCAAGTCTAATTTTTAAGTTATTTTCTTCAGTGAACTTTGTATCTCCATTAACATTTGGCCTATTCTACCTTTTAATGAGTTTCTTCAGTGACCTTTTATAACTTCTTTTTCATTTGGTCAATTCTTCTTTTTAAGGAGTTGTTTGCATATTTCCTCATTTTTGTTCATCCTTTCTCAAGCTGTTGACTCTTCTTTATTATTTTAATCTCTTTCCCCAATTTTTCTTCTACCTCTCTGATTTTTAAAATTCCTTTTGAGTCCTTCCAGGAATTCACAATTTTCTTTGAGGCTTCACTATTTTGCCACTTCTATCCTCTTCTGAGTATGTGTTTTGATCTTCTCTGTCACTGTAAGGGTTATGGGATTTAAAGATCTCCCATGCCCCATGGACGTGCTGACATAGCAGAGCAAGAGAAAAAAAAAAAGCTGAGCTAACGGTCCTGCTGTTGGCATTTGGTGGGGTTTCCCTTTTTTTTTTTTTTTTTTAGTTAGGACTCCGGCTGAGCACTGCCAGGGGCTGGAGCTGCTGGGAGCGCTCTTCCAGGACGCTGGGTGGTTGCTGTGAGTGGGGAGAGGAGGACCTTTGCCTGAGGTAGCCTGTTCTGTTTTAAAGGCTTGAAAATGTGGGTACTTTCTACTTTATCTACCTGTGCCAATGTCATAACTACTCTGATGGCTTTCACTTTCTGGTTTTGGGACTCAGTCTTTTGGTATCTTAATAAATTTTCTAGTTTATTTCCCCAAATGGCAAACCTGACGTATTTTGTGATGGATAATTATATCAGCATATTTGTAATCTCTATAGGCATTGTGAATATGGCATTGCTGATACAGTCACTGTAGTAACTTTTTATGATCATGTTCTTTGCCCCCTCCCCCCACCTTGTTTGTTCACTTCCTCAGAATATTCCTTGACTTCCAATTTTATGTTAAAATTGAACTCTACCCTGAGGCAGTCTCAAGTGCAAGTTTTTTTGTATTGCTATTTTCAGAACTTATTTTGGGGACTTGTACAATTTCAGTTCTTCCAAGGTGGTATGATCTGAGGAGAGGTGTGGTCATTGCTCTCCTGCCCTGTGCTCTGGTTTGTTAGTGATTACAAGAACTCTTTTATACCCTGGTTACAGTTATACACAGTTACGCACACCTTATATTTAAGCTCTGAGCAATAGATTAAGTATTGCCTTTAGACGTGGCTTCAGTCTATGGGGGTAATAATGCCAGATGATTAATTTCTTTCCTTTATTTGTTTTGAATGGAATTAGGTTGCTGGTTTTTATGAGTGGTTCATATCATTGGAAAGGGCATTTTCTGTTTTAACACTCAATTTATGCTTTGGCAAGCAGCAAGTGGAAAACCACAGTGACATTTGAAGTGATGTGAGCTGTAGTTATCATATTTAGGGAAGGAACTACAAGGGCAGACTGGATATGTTTTTTGTTGTTATTGTTTAATTATTTTCAGTTGTGTTCATGTCTTCATGACCCCATTTGGGGTTTTCTTGGTAAAGATACTGGAGTGGTTTGCCGTTTCTTTCTCCAGCTTATTTTACAGATGAGGAAACTGAGGCAAATAGGATTAAGTGATTTGTTCAGGGTCACACAGGTAAGTACCATAACTGAAAACAGGCAGATGAGTTTCCCTGACTCTAGGCCTGGTACTCTATCCACTGTACCACCTAGCTGCTCCCACATTTTGTTAGGGAAGATAATCATATTTTAAATATCTATATATACATACATATAGTTACATATGTATGTATACATACAGTGTTCATACATACATACATTTTTCTCTTGGGAAAAAATGCAATATACATAACTCAACTTTGCTGTTACAGTTTTGGCCTGTAATTTGTAATAAACATTTTGTTCAGGAGTTTTGCTAGTTTATATTTTGTCTTAACAACCAATCAACCACTCAACAAGCACCTACTGTGTGCCAGGCTCTGGGAGATACAAAGACCAAAAATGAAATAATCCTTACTTTCAAGATGCTTACAACCTATGGTGAGTGACACTATGTACCTAAGTAAGGTTATATAGGATAAGTATGTACAAAATTAATGCAAAGATACTGAATAGAAAATTTTTAGGGAGAGAAGGCTCTAGCACTTAGAATGAATAGGAAAAACTTTATGTAGAAGAGAGTCTTTGCACTGTATCTTAAAGGAAGAAAAGAATTTTATTAGGTGGATATGAGGAGAGAGAACATTCCAGGCATGGAAATAGAAAAGAGAATATTGTGGAAAGGGCAAAGCAAGTAAGTGAGTCTGGCTGGAGGTGGTATGGGGAGCAAAATAAAGTCAAGCTAGAAAGATAGGTTAGAGTCAGACTATGAGGGACTTTAAATACCACACAGTAGAATCTGCATTTGCCTCAATTTTCACCTTGTGTTTGTGAAGTTGATTTTTAAAATAAAGTGTAAGGCTTTACATTCGTTCCTGTTATCTTCTTATCTCATTAGCTTTGGCCTGAGAGGCTTGAGAGGCAACAACAGTGGCCAGTTTTCCAAGATGATCACATGTTGTTTCTTGCTGAATTTTTATTTTCTTTTGTAACTTTCCCCTACTGTTTTATGTCATGTAAAGTGTTAAAGTAAAGAATGCTCTCTAAGACTATGCAGTGGAAGGAATAATGGAGAGAGAAGAACAAAGTGATTTGCCATTCTTAGAAGAGTAATCGTGAGCACAACAGTGTGCTGCTACTCTGCTGGCAATGCAAAAGTAAAGCATGGAAGCTATTATGAAGACTGAGCATCTATTACAGATGTGCTTTCAAAGCCTTTATCTGGGAGAACTGATCTGCAGTAAGTAATATCTAGAGATTGTCCCCTACATAAATAAACTTCACCCATACACTGTGCTATGGGGTTTTATTAGGGAAGTCAGGAACCCCAGCACAATAAGGGAAACTTGGAATGATTGCTGTATCAAGAAGTAGATCCAAGAACATAATAAAATTGAAACAGATGCTGAGCTTTATATTTTCCTTTGAGATTTTAATCGTTTGGGATCTATCAAAAACCTTTATTTCTAAATAATTCTGTATGGCATTATGAGTATTTTAAGGGGTCTACAGTGACTTATATAAATGGAAATTGCAGAAAGGTAGAAGTTTTGTTTCTGTGTAAGGAAAAATCCTTCCAGTTAGAACTCACCCAAAACTGCCTTGGGATTCAGTGGGTCCCATGTCACAAAAAGTCTTCAAGCAGAGTCTGATGATTATTTCATGAAGTGGATGTAGAAGGGATGTTGTTTAGGTGTGAGTTAAGACTAGATGGTTTTAAGTACAGCTTAGACTAGAAAGATCTTTCCCAAATCCTTAAAAAAATTAAAAATAAAACAATAGTAAGAATAAGATATACATAGTAAACACATACATGTATATATATACATATGTATATACATTCACATATATATGGGTGTAGATAGATGGTAGATATAGTTCTCTTCCTTCCCCTCCAAGTAAAAAAGATTCAGAGATGCTAGGTAACCAATCAATCCCTTCCTATGGATTTGAAGTCCATGGATACCCTAGATCCAAAATATCAAACTTGTGTCTCACCATTCCTGGCAAAATTCCCCTATGTGGCCAGAGCTAGATTAAAATGTAATTGAAAAATGCTTAACAAAATAAAGAAAAATACAGCATGGTCTAGATAATGTTAATTTTTGGTTTTCTAAGTCAACATGCAACCTGTAGGGAGCCATTTCTATTTGAATTTGACATCACTGTACTTGATGAACTTCCTGAGATGTCCTTGCAAAGTACAGAATTTATTAGTCTATACAGAGCTTTCCTGATTTATACTGTCAGAGAAGTAACCCTGAACTATTACTTTCCAGATAGTTCCCTTCTCTCTGGCTCTGCAAACTACTGCCAGATTGGGTCCTCATACCATGGTTTGCCGATCCCTTCAAAGGCTGTGGCAAAGAGTTATTACAAAGTTTAGGAAGTCTCCTTTAGGTCACATAGAAGGAAATTATTGAAGGAAAATGAAGTCGGGGTTACTAGAGAAGCAACTTTCCCTCAGACCTGCAGCATCTGAATGACTTACAGTAAAAGAAAAGGACAATGTCTAGATCTTTTGTTTCCCCATGCTATGACTTTCATCCTTCATTGCTCTTCCAGTTGTGGCAGGTGGCAGGCTGTCTCCAATAGCCTATATTCAACAAACATTCATTATATATAGGAATGTTGATGAAGTTGTGCTATGTGACTGTGATAGAATACTACTGTGGTATAAGAAATGATGAGCTGATCTTAGAAAAACATGGAAAGACTCACATGAAATAACAGAGAATAAAAATGAGTAGAACCAAAAGAACTTTGTATACAGTAACAGTAATGCTGTTTTAAGAATGACTTTGAGTGAATAAGTTATTTTGTCTATTATAAATAGTCAAATTAATTACAAAGGATGTATAAAGATGCTATCTGCATCCAGAGAAATAATTGATAAGTAGAAATATATCTAGAATAATTTTACATATATATGTATGTGTATATACTTATGTATGTATACACACACACTTGTGTCTAATGGTTGCTATCTCTAGAGTGGCATGGGGGGAGGATAGAAAAAGAGGAAAAAAAGAATTTACATGATAATTTTGTTGTATATTTAAAGGAATAAAAAGTTGTGCATGCTAGATTTGCAGTTTCATGTACAATCATCTTATTGTACTATGTTATGGAAATGCTTGTTTTATTCCATGAATATGTATTAATGTAATTAAAAAATGAAATAATAATAAAAAAAGAATACTCCCTTCTCTCACTAGAAGATTAGATTCTGGTATCATGATACCTAGAAAATTCCCTCTTCTCTCCAGGGTACTGGGGTTCAGGACCTTTTGAAATTACTGCAGAAATGATAGTAGTTGGGGTAAGGGTGGGAGGGTGTCAAGAACTTAACCATTCAGATCCTGTGGTTCCCCCCCCCCCTTTCAACTTGTAACTCTGACACCAAGAGGTTGCACTTGTCTCACCAACACTGGAGTGAGAAACTTGGGATCCAGAAACTCTCATTTTGGGACCCATGACTGTGACTAAATGCACCTCCTATATGCTTCCCTGTCTCCTTGCTCCTTTCTCCTTCACAGTCATTCACAGAGAACTACTCCTGGGTCAAAGGTCTATTTTTAGTTCTATTCCCTCAGGATCTTTCAAAAATTGAAAAGGTAAAAAGCCCTACACAATGGAGTGGATCATTCTGAAATAGTTTGAGTCAAGGAATTCATTTCCCAATTCATCTGCACAGAGTCAAGAATGAGTCAAAGTGGTATGGTATATCTGCATAAATCCCCTCCCCCCCTTAAAGGTTTTCATCAATGTCTCAAACACTTCCATGTCAGCTCATTTGATTGGGTGGATGGATCAAAGATCTCTTCTAATCAAACCATCAATCAATTAACAAGTATTTATTAAATACTTGCCATATGTCAGACAGTGGTCCAGCAGATGATAGGGATAGAAGGATCAAGAATGAAATGATTCTTACTTGCAAGGAACTTACACTCTAATATTAAAAACATGTCACTTTGATCTTTCCATTCCTTAGGCACTGTAGAGAGTCAAAAATAAGATATCTCAGGATGCACAAATGATTGTTTTTTTGGATGAGCACACATTTGAACTATTGCATTGCAAAGAATCTCTTTATGTCTTGCTGGGACTGACTTCTTTCCTCTTATGAGTTCTTGCATAAGGCATGGTCATCCACACCTTGCTTTCTGTCTATAATATTCAGTAATGCTCTAAAGAGTTTTGTGTTTTTCCTTAAAAAGGCAGAAAATTCAGGAATACTTCTTGGGTCTTGGCACAATCTAGGTAGTTGTGTCCTTTCCTGTTTCCTACAGCTTCCTTTGGAAAATCTAGGGGTGAATATCTGAAACATCTCTCAATTTACACTTCTAAGATATCACAGGTGTTCAATAATTGGAAAGTCATTTATCAAGTGCCTACTATAGGCTAGGCATTGTGCAAGGCTCAGAGGATACTAATTTTAATACGGAGATCATTTTTTTTTTGCCTTCTTTTTGGAAGGCAATTGGGGTTAAGTAACTTGCCCAAGGTTACATGGCTAGTGTGTGAGTGTGTGTGTGTGTGTGTGTGTGTGTGTGTGTGTGTGTGTTAAGTGTCTGAGGCCAGAACCGAACTTGTGTCCTCCTGACTCCTGGGCCAGAGTTTTACTCACTGTGCCACGTAGCCACCCCATAGAGATCATTCTTTTTTTTTTTTTTTTAAACAATCGGGGTTAAGTAACTTACTCAAGGTTACACAGACAGTTATTTCTGGGTTTGGTGCTGAGTATCTGAGCCTGGATTTGATCCCCAGGTCATCCCAACACTGGAGCTGGTGCTCTTACTCGCTGTGCTACCTGGACGCCCCTTCTTTTTTTTTTTTTTATCATATTGACCAAAGGTCTATCATTTTTATTGGTCTTTTTAATAAAATCAGCTCTTAGTTTTATTTATTAATTCAATAGTTTTCTTAATTTCAATTTTATTAATCTCTCCTTTGGTTTTATGTATGCATTCAGAGGTATAAAACTTCCCCTAAGAACTGCTTTAGCTGCATCCCACAAGATTTGGTATGTTGTCTCATTATTATCATTCTCTTGAATGAAGTTAATGATTGCTTCTATAATTTTAGGGAACATATAATTATTGCAAGGGGCCAAGAATGTATATTCATACCAGAGACTGTCATTTTATTTTTAATGTAGTTTCTTAATCAACTGATATTAATAATATTATTCAGGGATCCTTGACATCTTAAGACAAAAGGGGGTCGTAGTAAAAAAGCTTAAAAAGCACATTTTTAAGAAATAGAAAACTGCCATTTTCCCCATCAAAGACAAGTCTTTAGTTTCAGTTTTATTGAGGTTATTATTTTCATCTTTATAATTGTTATGAAGTATAAATTTCTAATTCTTTAAAAAAATCTGGAAACCATGGAAGCAGGCCCACTGGTCAACACTGTATTATTTTAAGTGTTCTATCTTTTTCATCTTCCCCTAGGATATTTGCGCTTTTTCCTCCTTTGCAGTCAGTCCTTTTTCTACCCATGATTATAGAAGGATCCTGGTTTTTGTTTCTGTTTCCAATCATACTGGAAGATAAGGTAATAAGAATTGACATCAATGCTAGTTGTCTAGATTTATCCTCCTGATCATTTTTTTCTCAATGGTTATTTTGTGAATATCACAAGTACTGAATTTTTTCACACTTCCTCCCTATTATATCATATAACATACCACACTATCCCATGCCATTCCATATCATTCTATGCCATCCCGTGCCATACCTGCTACCCTATTCCATCCTAACCCATTCTAACTCATCCTCTCTTACACTATTTATCCCAGTCTATCCCTAGCCTAGCCTAACCCTTAATGAAGTAAAACTTCATTGGTTCTTGTGAGTTCCTCCAAAGGGGGTAAAAGCATTTTTGGAATGATTAACTACATTAGAATGGGTGAGAAAAACAGAAGCAATGCAATATACTTCAACATGTTTCTGTGATGTTTTAAATAAGGTAACTTGTAAAAGAGAACAAAGGTTAGAAAGAATATCAGGGTCACTAATTTTCAAAACATTCTGAAACACATGAGCCATAAAAGTGGTTAATAACTATACAATCTGAACTCCTCAACTCACTGACAGAAGTTATTTCAATAGGAAAATAAAACACTGGGATCCTCGGTTTCATAATTATGTGTGCCTTCTATTGAATACAGTTACTCATCTTCAATAAGAGGTGGGAAGGAAAGGGATAAACACTTATGTTGGGCACTCTGGTTCTCATTGATTGACCGATAATAGGTCAAGCCTCACCTGGTCATTGTTCGGGCCATGATTGACTCAGAGTAAATATAAATAGCAATTGTTTCTATTTTGGCCAGAAACCCTGAGAGTCTTCCCCTCCCAAATAATTTTTTTTTTGGCTAAGGTAAAATAAGTCATTCTTTGCCTTCTTTCTTACCTAGCCTTAATCTTTGAATTGGCATTGCCTCAGTCAAATTGAGATTTGGGAAAAACCTTAGCATAGAGAGGCCAGTGTCTCCCACTGCATCCAGGGTCATCTCCAGTTGTCCTGATCTATATCTTGCCACTGGACCCAGTTGACTCCAGAGGAGAAAGTGAAGCTGGTGACAGCACAGACTTTCCTCACTTAAATCCAATTCACTTGTATGTCATGACATATGTGTAGCCACTGTTCTAATCACTTTACACATATTATCATATTTGAATGTCATAACAACCCTGTAAGGTATGTGCTTTAATTATCCCTTTTTTACAGTTCAGGAAACTGAGGTTAAGTGACTTGCCCAGGGTCACACAGCTAGTAAGTTTCTGAGGCTGGATTTGATCCCAGGTCTTCTTGACTCCAAGCCCCATCCACTGCATACGAAATAGCTGCCTAGTAAGAGGGGGTAGAGACACAAGTTATTAAAATCCTTGTGTAATCCCTATGCCTCCTTTTAATCAACAGCTTCAAGCTTCAATCTTTTCCTGTTACTAACAGGTCTTTTTTTACATCTTTCCCCTTTCTGTCATTTCTTTTCAAGATAGATGTTCAAATTCCCTTGGAAAATGAGTTCTTGACTTAACTTGGTGACAAAGATGCTTTCTGAAATTTAGAAGACAGAAGTACCTGTGAACTGCAATTCTGATGTGAAAACTTGGCAGGTTTTCTGGAAAATGAATTTGGGCGCTATTTCACTTCTTGTTCCTTACTGTAAATAGCATCCATGTGGAAGATTTCAAATACTCAGGAGGGTAGCTAGTACTTGAAAAGCCAGTTTGTTTGAGTTCTTTGTTTTTCATTTCCCTCCTAATTTAATGGGTTTTGGTCATTTTAAGTTGGATGAGTCCAATCTAGAATTTTACATGTCCACATAATTTTTGTTTTTAGTCTATTGGGTTTTTATTTTTGAAATTTTTTGACTCATGATTATTTTTGGATGTCATGAGAAATAGAGGTTTTTCTCTCGTCTCATTCTATTGCTCTTCAGAAAGCTCCAACCAGCCATGGGCAAGACCAGTACTTGGACAGCCTTCATATGTGTATGTGTGTGTATGTATGTGTATATGTGTATGTATGTTTATATATGTATGTGTATATATATTGTGCATGTGTGTGTAACATAGCGGCAGAAAACTTTTTGGTTTTTTTCTCCTAAGTCAAATTACATAAGAATCATTACCAGCAATGAATTTGGAGTGACTAGCTTCACAAACTTGCACATGTGGGCACATACTAAACTGTCTTAGCTTCCACATTAACTGGCAGACTTTGATGTGCATAGGCCTTTCATTAGTCATTTCGACTCCAGTTTGCTTTGTTTCATTCTTTTAATCTTTATTTTAAAATTCAATTTATTCTCTCCTCACATTCACGGACATTTTATATTCGTGAAGGAAACGAGGCATACTGATTGGCTAGAGAGAGTAGAGGCTGCTACGTTTCTTCTCAGAACTCCTGGATTTTTAACTTTGTGTGGTTAGGAGGGGGTTGGGAAGGAGTAGTTGAAAAAAAAACAACAACTTGCAAATGCTTATGCTTCTTACTTCACAAACCCCAAAGCCTGTTATATGCATGTGAGTCATCATATTGCTTAGATTTCATTAATAAAAGAAAAACAGTTCAGCATGCAATTGCTCAGAAACATTATTTCAAATATTTTTATCAAATTATAATTTATCAAAATAAGTCAAAACAGTTCAACACATTGAATTTGGAGAGCTTGTATTCTGGAATGTGAAATTTTCTCTGTTTCTTCCTCTAGGCATTTTGTAAAATTTACTTCACACTGTTGAAAAAGAAGACCTGTATGCTGAAAAATGTTCTCTTTTTTCTATGTCTTTGTCTATACTATTTTTATATCTCACATCCCATCCCACACTTAACCAGGGAAAATAATAATAACAGCGGGCACGAGGGTCTAATTGCATTACCAGCTGGTATTTAGAGAATGCTTTTCAGATGGTCAAACACTTGCCATAAGATACTATGGATGATCCTTGCAATACCTCTGTCAGGTAGTTATGAGAAGTATTGGCATTCCCATTTGCCAGCTGAGTAAACTGAGGGCTCAGAGAAGCTGAGCTTGTCCAAAGTCACATGATTTATGGAGCTGGGATTCAAACCCAAGTCTTGTGTTTCCAAAGCCAAGGTATTTTTTTCTATTAAACTCCAGATGTTATGGACAGCGTTAGTACCCAAACAATGTTCAACATGCACTTTCATGTTTTTTTGTTTTTTGTTTTATTTTTTACTTTTTGGAGGACGATTGGGGTTAAGTGACTTGCCTTAGGTCACACGGCTAGTTAAGTGTTAAGTGTCTGAGGTCGAATTTGAACTCAGGTCCTCCTGACTCCAGGTCCGGTGCTCTATTCACTGTGCCACCTACCCGCCCCTAACACACACATTCATGTTAAAATTCAGTAGTCACAGGGCAAATAACCTACTTTGCTGTCTAAATCTATACTTGGCATAAATACAAAAGGTTTTACTTTTGGTTACTGGTTTCTTTTTCTTTAAGGTAATATTTAAGATTTAATTATTTCTATTAGCCCCAATTGTTTTCGGTTTTGATCCCTTTTGGGATTACATCAAGGCTTGATGAATTGCAGAACTATGTAACTTAAGGAGGGGATGTAAGCTAATTGTATTTTAAGCAGAAATAGGCTATGTTTGCCTTCCTAGGCAGTTTGCAAGAAGCAGGAAATGCTACACTTTATATCTGCTTGCCTGGATTTCATCATCTGGCAGAGGCAAGGTAAATAGCAGCTGTCAGAGATAAGGAATGCTAATAACAACATATTAGCGTTCTCCTTCACTTTAAGTGCATGCACATGTATTCACCATCAGAGCAGGCTCTGTGCAAAACTATGGTGTGATGGATTCTAGAGGTGAAAAGGAACTTAGAAACCTTATTTTTCTGATAAGGCTTAGGTGTAGTGCTTGTACCTCAGTGACCCTGTCCTTCTGACTCTCAGTATATCTCAAACATATATATTCTATTTTGTACCATAGTTATTTCTATATGTGTACTTTCCATCCTAGAATGTAAAGTCCTAGAAGGAAGAGACTGGGACAGGGGTGGGGAACCTGCAGCCTCAAGGTCACATGTGGTCCTCTAGGTCCTCGAGTGCAGCCCTTTAACTGAATCCAAACTTCACAGAACAAATCTCCTTAATAAAAGAATTTGTTCTGTAAAACTTGGACTCAGTATAAAGGCTGCACCTGAGGACCTAGAATGCCACATGTGGCCTCAAGGCTACAGCTTCCCCACTCCATTGCACCTTCTCTAATGGCCTAACACAGTACAATACTTAATGCCTTTTTCATTCAATTGATTCATTCAATCCTTGTTTCTTTAAATGAGGTCCAACAAGCTTTTAGTGGCTGGACCTTATCTCCTCACTCCCCACTTTAGACTGGACCACACTTGGGGTGGTCTACTTTTAATTTAGTTCCATTCATTCATTCTATTTGTATCCCTAGGGTCTGGTACAAACTAGGTATTTAACAAATGCTTGTTGATTGGAAAAATATCTTCTATATAGAAGACATTAGACTAGACTTTGCGAGGGCTACAAAGAAGATGTAAGCCCTACTCTCATAGAATTTAAAATTGTTGGAATAACTTACATTTATATAACCCTTTCCAATTTATAAAGTATTTTTTTTCAAAACAATCTTTCAAAGAAGTACGAGAAATATTTTTGCCTCTTTTTTTATAGCTGAGAAAACTGTGACTCAGAGAGGAGAAAGATGTCTTACCAGTAATTGATAAAACAAGACCTTGAACTGGAGTGTTCTGATTTAATTTAATGAGCGTTTTAAAAGCACCTACTATGTGCACTGAATCATAGTAGGTGATGGAACTACAAAGACAGAAATTAAAAGAAAATTCTTTTCCTTGTAGAATTTATATTCTGAGTTTAAAATTCCATCATATTGAACTGCCTCACACTCCAAATTTCCATATTCCTGCTGCACTGAAACCTTCGGCAATCAATACTTACTTCTAACTTCTCTAGTATTTCCTTTAGCTTGTTCTTGTGTGTCCTTTCCTGTCCATCCCCTCTGTACTCTGAATAAAGGGAAGGAGGCCTATATCCCTCTCTCCTTAAGAACTTTCACTCTACTCTCTCCTCTCTTTATCTAGACTACCTAAAATACAGGTAGCAATTGGGGATCCTAGCTTCAGGAATTGACTCAGAACTAAAAGTGTATTTTATCTTATGGGCCAGTGCTGATGATGCTGGTGGGAGCCTTGAGTGTTTTGAATCAATAACTACGGTTGAATGAGACTGGGAATTCCCTGAGTTCAGGACCCTTGCCTTAAACTTTTGTATTCCTCATAGAGTTTAGCAAAGTGCTGATACATACAATGTGCTCAGTAAAAACTTGTCGACTGATGGATTATTCCCATACCTGTGCTTCTGGTTTCCTTGCTGTTCCTTGATCATAACGCTCCCAACTCTGATTGCTTTCACTGGCTGTCCTACATGCCTGGAACGTTCTTCCTCTTTATCTCTACCTCCTGGCTTCTCTCTCTTTTTTCAAGTCCCAGCTGCAAAAAGTCGTTGCCAGCCCTTCATCTTCCTGCCTTCCCTTTGAGATTACCACTAATGTATCCTGTATATATCTTGTTTGTCATGGTTGGTTGCACATTTTCTCTCCCATTGGACTGTGAGCTTCTTTGGAAAAGAGTCTATCTATCATTTGTTTTTCCTTGTATCCTAAAGGACATGTAGCTTTAAAAATTCCTCCAGGAAGACCTCCATGAATTGATGCAAAATGAATTGAGCAGAACCTGGAGAACAGTGACAACATTACAAACAACAACAACTTTGAAAGACCTTAGAACACTAATGAAGGTAATCATAAGCCATGTATTCAAGGAACTGAACATGAATCAGGCCACCCAACTCTTCTAGAAAGGGGATGGATTTCAGTATGAAGAATGAAGCATTTTGGGATGTGATTAGTGGGAGAACACATTTTGCTGGGCTATGCATATTTGTTTAAGAGGGTTTTCTTTTTTTCTTGTTCAATGGGGGAGGTATAGCAGGAAGAGAGAAAAAAATGTTTGTAAAATGAAATACATAAAAATAAGAGAAAAGTTCTCTTGGCTATCTGAAGCACAAGGGTTTATGGAGCTCTCATGACCTACAGGAATTCTGATTTTGTCCCTTATCTCCTCCGGAAGATAAAAGGATCACCATAAAGACCACCGAATCCAAGGTTGTTGAGAGGGAATTGGTTTTCCCATCATTTCACTTTGTTGGCTGTCCTTGGGTCTGGGTTATGGAAGTTCTGTTCTCTCACCTTCTCACCTTTGCAATTTTTTTTTAGCAGTGCTACAATTAAAGGGGAAGGGACCCTGTAGATCTGGGTATCCTTGAGGCAAGTATATGTGTTGAATTTTGTCTTTGATTTTCCTAGAATTACTCATTATTTGAAAAGGGAGAGAAATTTGCTCAGTTGCTATATGGACAAGAAATTATTTGCTAAGAAATAAAGACTTGTGGTCTTCCTATGGTAGAAAAAAAGGGGTATGAAGGTCCAGGTAGCATTCCTTATGAGATTTATGTTCTACCTTCAGAAAACACTTCTTTCATTAAAAAAAAAATATTGCTGCTTTGTGAGCAAAGGAACAAAACTCCAGCAAGTTTGGGTTGTTTTGTTTTGTTTTTTGTCCTCAAAAAGAAAAATCATTTTGAAACTTTGAATATTTGAAGTTCCCAAAATTAAGACAGAGACCAGGTAAAATGAATTATTTTATAGAGTATTCCAGATTATTGCTGTGCATGTAGGACAAAACTTTGGAAAACTTTTCTGGAAGAAAGTTGAATAATTTGGTGAATAGGAAAATATCAGAGAAGTAGAGTTTGAGAAATTTAACTTTTTCAAGGAGTGACTCCATTAGAGTTTATGAAGAATTGTCCATGTGTTGGCATTGATAATGATGTGTCTCAGGGTACCAGATTAGGGACAGTGATATCAAAGGAAGTGATATGACAAGGCAGAGAAAAAAAATACCTATCCTATTGACATAGGGAGAAGCACTCTAGGCATTAATATAGAAGGGGCAGTTACTGACTGATACTCAACTCTACTTCTTTTGGCACAAATTACTATAAAATGTGGTCCTTTGACACACCTTTCTGTTTCTTTGGGAAAATGGATTTAGTTAGATGAGATCACTTGGAGTAGGCAGGCAGTAAAGGGGTGAACTGGGTAGATGATGAACAGTATTGCTATTTTTCAGGGCTTGGAGGGACATAAAAATAGGTACATAAGCAAAAAAAAGGTAATAAAATATTTTTGTTTACTGCCAACAATGTATTATAGTGGGAAAAAAGTAGACCTCAGTGTCAAGAAAGCCTGGGCCTCACCTATGACATATACTGGCTCAGTGACTCTGATCAAGTAGGTCACTTAACCTCTCAGTACCCCAGGAAATTACTAAGATACAGAGAAGATGCCAGACCATCTTGATTGAGAAAGTTCCTCACTGGAAAAATCTCTATATTGATGAAATCACAAGTACAGTAAAACAATACAAATTGTTTAAAATAATTACATGCATATATATAAGTATACATATAATGTGTCAATCATTTGATAAACATTTATTAAGCACTTATTATGTGAAAGACCCTGAGCTAAGTACTTATATCAAGTGAGATAATACATGTACAGTACTTTGTAAGCCTTAAAGTGTTATATAAATTTTGTCTGTTATATAGTGACATTTTTTTGAAACCTGCTTTCTTCTCATGATAATATATATTGTAAGTCATGAAACAGCACTGAGTATAGATAACTGAGGTTAAGTTTCACCCAAAAGGAAATGACAAGTAGAGAGGAGACACATGGACTGATGTGGGAATTTGAGAATTAAGAATAAGTTAGAAAATTAGAAAAATTAGATAGATTAGATTACATAAATTAGAAAAAAATTTCATAAGATCAATCAGTGTAGCTCTCTTTCTTTAGGCATTTATTATTCTCATTTTATCAATAAGATAACTGAGGTTCAAAAAAGTTAAATAACTTATCCAAGACAATATAGCTAGTGGAAATGGGGCAAGACCCCCCCTTTTTTTTTGCTACATTATGCAACATCTCTTGGGTTTTTGTATTTTTAGGCTTATCAATGCTTTCTATATGGTAAGTTGCCTCTTCTTCTGTTAAAGGCCTATTGTGATGTGTTATTGTAACTTGCAAGTCATAGGTTAGAGAATTTAGGGTAGAAGGGACTTTGGAGATAATCTGTTGGAACCCATAATGTGATAGGGAAACTAAAATGTACAGAAGTTAAGGTATTAAAGAGGTAGTAACAAGCAGAGGCTTTTGGAAGGCATCACTTCCCAAAGCCATGTCAGTAGAGCACACATTCTGATAGGTACTACCAAGTGGGAAAAATTGTGAGTAAAAAAGTTGTTGTTAGGTTGTTTCAGTTGTATCTGACTCTTTGTGAGCCCATTTGGGGTTTTCTTGACAAAGATAACTGGAGTGGTTTTACTATTTCCTTCTCTAGCTTGTACAGATGAGGAAATTAAGGCAAAAAGGGTTAAATAACTTGCCAAGGGTCATACAACTAGTAAGTGTATGAGGCCAGATTTGAACTCAGGAAGATAAGTCTTTTGGACTCTAGGTCCAACACTATCTATTGTACCACTAGCTGCTCAAGAGTATACAAGACAGACATTCAACTGTGAGGACTGAAGAGAGCAGTTAAATTTTAAAAGATACATTACTAGCTTGACTACCAAGTGCAATCATTTATTTACTTTTTTGTTCATCCTCTCTCTTTTTCTTTCTTTCTCTGTTTATTCACAGTAACCTATGGATACTTGAAGTGTGGAGGAATTGTGTGTGATCTTTGTCATTAGATGGTTGCTTGTACTGATAATATAATACATCCTGGGTGTTTTTTTGAAATTTCTATTTTTAAAACTAACTGAAGTAGATGACTTAGGTAATGCATACCACTTTTTTCACTCAAACCAAAATTTGGAAAAGTGAGTGAATAAACAAGCATCCTCTTTCTTACTCAAATGAAAATGCTAGTCACAGAGGTTGTATACTTTTATGAATCTTCTCACAAAAGCTCAACTTTAATCAGCTGGAACCAATTCCTTAGTCTCTAG
>NW_027185890.1:2106633-2121659 GCF_028583685.1 Petaurus breviceps papuanus
TACAATCCAGTGGACTTGTGTTGGGCTAAGCATTACTTCGATGCTGCTTTTCTGGTTATCTTTCAAACCTCTTTGTTCATAAACCTGTCTTGCCATTTAATGTTAAATATTGGTTGTAGCTAATTCAACAATTCAGTTCAGTATCTAATATATGCATTGTTCTATAGTAATAATGACAAAAAACCCACGGAGTCAGATTTGAGGGTTCTTCCAAGTCCACATTTTCTAAGAAGTTCACCACATGCAAGAGGCTAAGACTAGAAGAGCCGGGGACAAAGAAAGAACACCTGGACATTAGCTTTTTTAACCTTGGAAAGGCCTTAGGTAAACTCTCCAAAATACTAACAGAGAAGACTAACAACACTTCTTGCATTTTTTTTTTTTGTGGTTTGTTACGCAAACCAAAGTATACCATATGAAGACATGTCCCTGACAGTCAGTGATCAGTAACAGGAAGACCACAATACTGTGGTCTCCTCTACCTTTTTGGGTGTGATAAATCAGAAAAAAGGGTATAACAGTTTCTCTGCAGGTGATGGACTTCTGGGGTTAGAAACAGTAAGAAATGACTTCCATTACATAAATGATGAATTAGGACGTTTTATCACCTCATTCACTTCTAAGTAATACTCCAGTTCTCTCTTTGCTAATGTAAAAAGTATTCTACTATCTCTAACATAGCAGGAAAAAATTATATATGTATGGACACACATGCATGTATTTGTGGTTTCTATGTACATATAGCTATAAACAATCCACAATACACATATACATGCATAATATACATATGCATATACACATACATACATAAGCCTATGCCTATACCTATACACAGGACAGCTAGGTGGCACAGCGGATAGAGCATTGGGCTTGGAATCAGGAAGACTCATGTTCGTGAGTTCAAATCTGGCCTCAGACACTTATTAAGCTTTCACTTAACCATATTTGTCTCAGTTCCTCACCTGGAAATGAGCTGGAGAAGGAAATGGCAAACCATTCCAGTGGTTTCTTTGTCAAGAAAACCCCAAATAGGGGCATGAAGAATTGGACAAGATGGAAAAGACTGAAGTCTTGTGTGCATATGTATACATGTATGCACATACATGCACATGTGTGTATGTCCATGCATAGACATGCTCGCAGTGTGCACATGACTGCACAATATGCAAATATACTAGCAAATACACAGATGTAAATGTACATGTATGTGCATGCCTATATGTTTATGTGTATGTCATTGGGTGTAGTCTTTCTTTGCTTCCAAGGGAAATGCTCCCAGACTTTTTCAATGTGGCAGCAAGGTCACAAATTAGCAATGCATCATCAGACAATAGGTCTCCTCTTCCTGAGAGGATTCCCTTTTGTCTCTACTTTGGCTGCTCTGGCTTCAAAATGCATTTAGTAAGCCCTGTTCTTGGAGTCAGAGGACTTGGGTTCTAATATTACCTCTGACAATTAGCACTTTTGCGTGCCTTTGTTAAGTCTCTTAATTTTCCTGGGAGGTAGGTTTTATCATCTGTAAAATGAGTGGGTTGGACTTTTGAAGTCCTTTTCAGCTCTATATTCATAATCCTAAAGCTTGTCCAGGAAGGAGGAAACCTATCCCTCAGTGTTTTAAAGAGAGTTCCAGTAACCAGCAATCGTGTTGTTGCCTTTTCTTACTTAGACACCTAGGACTCATGTTCCCTGATCACATCAGCCTTCCTTACATATCCATTCCACTATCTCCCTAGGTTTCTCTTTTAAGTCCCAAAGGAGCTTACAGGAAAATGGGTGGAGTTATTTAAATCACTCTAAACTATTACCAGTCACCACTAAGGTAGGAAAAAGATGGGAGAAGTTGTTCATTCATTTCCTGAAGGGGTATCTGGGGAGAGAAGGACTACTTCCTGTCCTGTGTATACGTGTGTGTATACATATGCTGATGTATACATCTTTTTAAGCCTTACATGGTGCTAGACACTATATTGATTAATAGCTAGTATTTATATAATCCTTTTAAGGTATACCAAGCACTTTTGCTACTTTATCCCATTTTTTCCTCACAACAACTGTGGGAAGCAGGAGCTATTATTATCACCCCTGTTTTACAGATGAGGAAACTGAAGCAAAGATAAGTAAATTACTTGTCTTATGATCTCAAAGCTAATAAGTGTGGTGGGATTTAAATCCAGGTATTCCTGACTCCTAGGCCAAAATGTTATATATTGAGCCAGCAGCTGTCTCATGTGGTTAATTAGTAAGTCCTTTAACTATTTTAGAGAAACATTTATAGTTTACTAATCTAGAGTAGATTCATTGAGATTTCAACTAGAGTACTTTGTCAGAAGGGATATTTCATCTATGATCTATTTCACATTGTATGAATTTATAGTGTCAAACCAAAAATCTCCAAAGTTAGATCCTGATTATCTATGGGGCAGATTATATGATGTAACCCAGGTATACCCTTTAGTTTTCCTCCCCCCAAGCACCACATCCTTCACAGCCTCCATTGTGTCAAAGGGTGATCTTTCACCAACATGCTCTATCTTAGCATGTCTTTGCATAGGACAAATGAAGTCCAGTATGTTGGCAAAATATAAAATTCAATTCTACTTTTCTATATTATATGAAAGATGAAGAAAATCACTGGTAGTTCATATGATAAAAAAGTACCTAGAGATTTTAGTCAAATATAAGGCCAATATAATTTATATATTTAACATGCATTACATGGTACGGTATGGTATGGTATTATGTTGTATGCTATGCTATGGCATGGCATAATAAGATATTATATGATTGTTGTTGTTCAGTTGTTTCACTCATGTCCTACTATTTGTGACCATTTGAGGTTTTCTTGGCAAAGACACTGGAATGGTTTTTCATTTTCTTCTCCAACTCAATTTACAGATGAGGAAACTGAGGCAAGCAAGGTTAAGTGACTTGCTCAGGGCCACACACCTAGCAAGTGTCTGAGGCTGGATTTGAACTCAGGAAAATGAGTCTTTCTGACTACCAGCCTGGCACTCTACCCACTGCACCACCTAGCTGCCCCCATATTATATGATATTTTATTGTCTTATAGGTGACCATATTACTCTCCTTTAAATAATGGAATCTAGAGTTATAATGTATGTCAACATTTACAGCATCATAAAATGAATTTGAGTGTATTGTGGCTGCTTATAATATAATGTAGCATAAGTTACATCACATATATTTTATATTGTCTATCATCTAAAACATACAAGTATGATAGCTAAATTTATGTGATATGTCATTGTCTACAAATATCACATGTATTTTAGGTATCCACATTACAATCAAATCATGTTACCCTTGTGTGTGTGTGCGTGCATGTGTGTGTGTGTAATTCTAGGCTGTATTATTAAAATCAGGTATAGATTAAGGGAATGGTACTTGTAATGTACCTATATAAGTTGGAGTTTAGAATGTGTGAAGTAGAGTAATGTGCCACAAGCCTGGAATGACAGAAAGGAGTCAAATAGTGAAAATATTTTAAAAGAAAGAGGAATTTTGGTTTATCCTAGAGGTAAGAATGAGCCAGTTGCAGGGTGTAATGGGAATGTAAAATTTAAAGATCTTCCCTGCCCCTAGGCTAAAGTGCACCTGAAGCCTGGGGTGGGAGGCTTGTTTTTCAGTAGATACTTTTTGATTGGCCAGTGGGTCAATAAGATTGTTACATTCTCTGAGCCAGGAGAAGGCTATATAAGACCTGATGTGTAGCTTTGTTTTGGGGGCTCATTTTGAGAAGTGTTCTGTGATTTGATATGGATTCTGGGAAGCCGTTGTCTGGAGCCCCCCCGGCTTTGAAAAACCCAGATGTCGAAACCCAGATGTTGATTAGGTATGGATGTAATGGCTGGACAGTTTGGAAAGCTGTCTACTTGATCTGTTTCTGTCTTGATAATTCTGTTTGTATACTTTGAAGTTCGGGGTGCTGACCTTTTTCCCCTGAACAAGGTAAACGATATATGTCTGACTGATTAAAGTAAGCTTGTTAACCCATTTTGAGTTGCTTTCCTTTATCAAAGCAGATCCAAGAAACTGTGGTGGCAGCAACCCTGAGGACGCTTGGGGTGCTTGCTGCTACACAGGGGAATCTAGGAAGGCTTTGTGGAAGAAGTGCTTTCTGGGGTATCTTGGAAAAAGACCATCAATGTTTAAGTTCATATAAAATGAGCAAGCTACAATGTTCTCCTTTCTAGTGCACTGATTAAAATCACATCTAGCTTCCACACTTGAATAAATCATTGTTTTTGTTTTCATTTTTCAAACGCTTTATTAACTTCTGATTTACATCATTCATTTCCACCAGATTTTGAATTACAAATTTTCTCCCCGTTTTCCCCCTACCCACTGCCCCAAAATAGCAGTCCCACAGGATATCCCCTCTTCCAATCTGCTCTCTCCCATATTTTCTCCCATACCCTTTTTGACTTTTCCAGTAGGGCATGGTGGATCTCTATGCCCCAGTGCAGTGCCTGTGTATCTCATTTCCCAATTACATGTAAAATAGCATTAATAATAGTATATATATATTGAACATTTGATTTTAAACATTGAATTCCAGATTAATTTCCTTCCTCCCTTGTTACCCACTCTTATTGGGAAGATAAGCAGTTCAGTGTAGGTTGTACATGTGTAGCTAATGCAAAACATTACCATAGTAGATATATTGTAAAAGACTGACTATATTTCCCTCCCTCCTATCCCACCTCCCACTTGTTCTATTCTCTACTTTGATCCTGTACCTTTTCAAAAGTGGGTGCTTCCAACTTCCCTCCCCCCAGCCTGCCCTCCCTTCCATCATCTCTTCTCTCATCCACTTCCCCCCTACTCTCCTGTAGGGTGAGATACCCTATTTAGTGTGTATTTTATTCCCTCCTCAAGCCAAATTCAATGAGAATAAGGTTGATCCATTACCTTTGGCCTTCCTATTCTTCCCCTCCATTGTAACTATTTTCCCTTGCTTCTTCTATATGAGATAGTTTACCCCATTCTGTCTCTCCCCATCTCCTCTCATTATATTTCTCTCTCACCTCTTAATTTCACCTTTTAAATATCATCCCTTCCTGTTAAATTGGTCCTGTGCCCTCTATCTATGTACACCTGTAAACATATATACACACACTTACATATGTATTCATATGCCCATATACCCTCACATATAGACATCATATATATATATATATATATATATATGATGTCTATATGTGTATTTCTATTCCCTTCAACTATTTTCATACTGAGAAAAGTTTCATCAGTTACAATTATTGTTTTTCCATGTAGGAATGTTAATAGTTCAACTTTGATAAGTTTCTTATGATTTCTTTTCCCTGTTTACCTTCTCATGCTTCTCTTGCTTCTTGTATCTCAATGTTAAATTTTCTATTCAACTCTGGTTATTTCATCAAGAATGCTTGAAAGTCCTCTATTCCACTGAATCACCATATTTCCCCCTGAAACACGATACTCAGTTTTGCTGGGCAGGTGATTCTTGGTTTTAATCCCAGCTCCTTTGACCTCTGGAATATCACCTTGCAAGCCCTTCAATCCCTCAGCGTAGTAGCTGCCAGATCCTGGGTTATCCTGACTGTGTTTCCACAATATTCAAATTGTTTCTTCCTGGCTGCTTGTAATATTATCTCCTTGATCTGGGAATTTTATGACCTGGCTATAATATTCCTAAAGGTTTTCTTTTTGGGATCTTTTTCAGGAGATGATCAGTGGATTCTTTCAACTTCTATTTTGCCCTCTGGTTCTAAAAACATCAGGGCAGTTTTCCTTGAGGATTTCTTGGAGGATGATTTCTAGGTTCTTTCTTTGATCATGGCTTTCAGGTAGTCAATTTTTAAATGATCTCTCCTGGATCTATTTTCCAGGTCAGTGGTTTTTCCTATGAGATATTTCACATTGCCTTCTATTCTTTAATTTGTTTGGTTCTATTTAATAGCATCTTGATTTCTCATAAAGTCATTAGCTTCCATTTGGCTCCAATCTAATTCTGAAGGAATGATTCTCCTCAGTGAGCTTTTGAGATTCTTTTTCCTTCTGGCAAATTTGGCTTTTTAAGGCATTCTTCTCTTCATTGCCTTTTTGAGCCTCTTTTGCCATTTGAGTTAGTCTATTTTTTAAGGTATTATTTTCCTCAGTCAGGCTGTTGACTCTCATTTCATAATTTTCTTGCATTGTTCTCATTTCTCTTCCCAATTTTTCCTCCACTTTGCTTATCTGCTTCTTAAAGTCTTCTATAGCCTGTAACCAGCTCATATTTTCCTTTGAAGCTTTTGGTACAGGATTTCTGACTTCACTGTCTTCCTCCGGTTCTGGCTTTGATCCTTTTTGTCCCCAAAATAGGAGTCTAATGTTGGGTTTTTCTGTTTGCTTCATTTCCTTTGCCTGGTCATGTTGCCACTCAATTACTTGACTTTTGTGCTTTTTGCCACAGTAGGACTCTGATATCAGACAGGGGAGCTTCATACCAAACGCTAGGGTTTTCTCAGCTGCCAGAAGTATTAGTTGGGTGCCCTTGCTGAAGCCTCCACACACTCTGGCAAGCTGGTCACATACCCGAGGACCTCCACCCTAGACAGCAGTCCAGATCCAAGCAGGTTAAAGCAAGAGCGATTACACCTCAGACTGGTCGCTTGGTCCCCCTACACTCTGCAGTCCAGGAGCTGGAAGTGCCATGTGGGGGAGGTTGCACAGCCATGGCTCTTCAGTGGCTTCTCTCCCAGGGGGCAAAAGCCGATGCACTCCCAACTACTGGGTCCCAAAGTCCACAGTGCACTGACCTCTCATTTTGTCCTTAGCATCTATGTGTTGATAATTCTGGACCACCACAGCTGCTGGTGATCTGGAGTCCCTCCAGCTTGTGGCTGGTAAGGCCTGCCCTGGGGCTAAAACCTTGGTGTGGAGCTGGGCTCGGCTCCCAGAGCACTGCACTTATTCCTGCCAGCCTGCCTGGCTGTCCTCAGTGGGAGGTTAGCTTCTCTGTGTCATTTTGTGGGTTCTGTAGCTCCAAAATTTGTTCAGAGTCCTCTTTTACATGAATTGGGGAAGGTGGAAGCTGGAGTTGTGAGGAGGACCTGCTTCTACTCTGCCATCTTGACTCTGCCCCCCAATAAATCATTGTTAAAGACATTTTTAGCAAGGATATATTCAAGCACCTCGTGGACTTTTCAATTTACAGTAATTGCACTGTAGTTAAATTATAGCAATCTGCTATATAGTGATTTTTCAAAAAAGTAAATTAGGAAATTACCAGAAATAATTATGTTCAATAGAGAAGAGGGGTTAAGACAGAGAAATTTAAGGTCTAGAGAGAAATAGCCATTTCCTCTATTTCTAGAAGTCACATTGAACTCATATAGAAAATGAAAAAAAATTCAATTCTGAAATGTAAGTTCTAAAATAGATACTTTTTAGGTTACATGGCTAAATGAAGGTTGACCATTGGATAGTCAGGAAGATCCAAGTTTGAATCCTGCCTCAGAGACTTACTAACTGTAACTCTAGGAATATCATCTAACCTCTCTGAGCCTTAGTTTGTCTATTTGAAAAAATGAGGATAATAGCTCTACCTTATAGGACTGTTGTGAGGATCAAATGGCATAATTCAGCAAGTGTTTTCCAAACATTAAAGCACTATATAAATGCTATTTGTTGCCGTAATATAATTATTATTGGTAGCAGCAGCAGTAATCAAATGTAACTTGGGAGTTCCAAACTGGAATCTAAACTACTGGGACTTACATAAGAGACTTGGCTTGTTGACTTCTGTGTTCCTTTTGGAGTTATTAATCCAAGTTGTATTGGAAGGGACATTCGAGGGAGTTGCACCTGTTAGAAGAGTCCTGTGGTTCTTATTTGAACTGCATAGGAGAGAGGTCTGACCTTTTATCTTGAGTCTGGCTTTAAAAGTGTGTGTGGCTAACAGTTAACTTATAGGAAGGATGGAGTTAGTCATTGAGGTTTCTATTGGTTACTAAGTGTTTTTCAGAGTCACAGAATTGTAGTCCTGCAAGGGACCTCAGGGGATAGATAGTCTTGTTTTGTACCTGAACTTGATCTTTTATGCAATGTAGATGACAAATGATCATCTAGATTTTAATCTTTAAAAATTGCCACAAATTTGACAAACATCAGCAAGCACAAATAGTTCCCTATACAAAGAATAACAGAAAAAGAGAAATGCCCATGAAGCCATGAATCCTCAGTAGGTTTTTTTTTTTTTTTTAAGAAATAACACAGAACTCAATGGAAAATTTGATATAGGGGCTGCCAGGTAGCACAGAGAGTAAGAGCACCGGCTCCAGTGTTGAGAAGACCTGGAGATCGAATCCCGGGCTCAGACACTTAGCACCCACCCAGAAACACCTGGCCGTGTAACCTTGAGCAAATTACTTAATCCCAATTGCTTAGGGGCGGCCAGGTGGCTCAGCGAGTAAGGGCACCGGCTCCAGTGTTGGGATGACCTGGATCAAGTCCGGGCTCAGATACTCAGCACCACACCCAGAAATAACTGGCTGTGTAACCTTGAACAAGTTACTTAACCCCAATTGCTTAAAAAAAAAGAAAATTTGATATAAAAGATCCAGAAGAAATATAAAGCAAACAATAAAGATTAATTATAAAGTACTCACTGATGTCAAACTATTGATTTATTACATGTATCACATATATACACTTATGGAAATGTTATCAGTATTCTTAAAACTGTCATCATTACTAAGGTGGTTTGGAAGAAAAGTTGGGGTTGATTTGTGTATTATGGGGTGATTCTAAAAAATAAAAAATTGTGTAGGACTAGGCAAAAAGGGTCAATTGTATCATAAAATGGGTTGTGAAAGAAAGAACTAATGCAGCGGAAGCAGGTGTGGGTGGAGAGCTGGTAATGTTGGAATCTTACTCTTATCTAGGTTTGAGAAGAAAGAACATGTACATCTGAAAGGATGTAGAAGTCTTCTGAACTTGTAGAGAGGTGAGAAAACTAGGGGACAGTATGGCAGAGGAACTTGTTAGAAGAGTATACAGATTAAGATTCAGGACGTTGGGGGGAGAAGATAAGGAAGGGTCTTTGGGAGGTGTGTAGATTAAGATTGGGAGCGGGGAGAAGATACAAGGAAAGGGTAAACAGAGAGACTGAGAAGGAAAATAACGAGTAAAACTAAGATGAAGGGAAATTAACAAATAGTAACAAAAAATTCCGTTTGAATGGGATATTTATATCACCTCTCTTTTTCGTGGCAAATTGAAGGAATGCCTATCAATTGGGGAATGGTTGAACAAGTTGTGGTATATGATTGTGATGGAATAGTATTGTGCTCTAAGAAATGGTGTACTCAATGATCTTAGAAAAACATGGAAAGACCTTCACAATGAAGAACAAAATGAGCAGAGTCAAGAGAACATTGTATATAACAGCAATATTGTTTTAAGAATGACTTTGAATGAATAAATAATTTTGAATATTATAAACACATAAGTTAAAAATAAAGGACATATGAAGAAAGATGCCCTCTGCATCCAGAGAAAGGACTATAAATAGAAGTATGTAGAGAATAATTTTACACACACACATATTTGTTTCTAATGGCAACCTTCTGGAGGGTAGGGAAGAGTGGAAGAGAGAAAACAAAAAAAGGAAATAAAGAAATTTACATGATAAAGTTATAATATATTTGAAAGGAAGAGCAAGTTATACATAATAGATTTGTAGCTTATGTGTAATCGTCTTTTTTATTACGTTATGTTATGGAAATGCTTGCTTTATGCCACAAACTACAAACGAATTAAATAAAAAATAGTGGTACCATGAATTGCTTCAATGAAAAAAAAAATGGAAAAACTGAAAAAAATAAATAACCTGAGCAATGTCAGATAATTTAAAAAATTTAAACACCTTTATTTGAAAAAATAATTCTGAACTTAAACACCCCCAAAATGAATTTCTTCACATACCACTTGCTTAAAATATATATAATAAATTCTACATGCTACTTCTGAAATAGTTCTGCTTGTCTGTGCTTTCTTCTGAAATCCTTCTATTTTCTTCTGCACATTGAAAAATATTACAGTGACTCCTTTTGTGTATTCTAGCATCACTATTGCTAACTTCCCCCCTCAATTTCCTCCCCCCAATTGCAAACCAGAGCAAGAAAAAATATCATAACATATAAGCATAGTTTGTTAAAACAAATCCATACAGTGGCCATTTCCAAAAAAATATATATCTCTGCACCTTATGTCCATTACATCTCTGTTAGGAGGTAGGCACATGCTTCATCATAGGCCTTGTGGAGAAATAGTTAGTCATTATATTGTTCAGAATTCTTTTGACTTTCAAAGTTGTTTTCTTTTGTGATGTTGTTGCCCTTATATCAAGGGTTTCCCTGGTTCTGCTTACTTTGCTTTGTATTAGTTCATAATAATCAGAATTCTCTGAAATTGTTTCTTTCATCATTTATGTGCAATAATAGACTGTTATATTCACACACTACAACTTGTTCAGCCTTTCTCCAAAGGTCACACTGGCAATCTAAGGCATATCCCTAGATCCTACTTTTTTTTGTTTGTATTTTCATTTCTAAGTTCTCTTCCTTCATAGATCCTAGGTGTTTTTTGTTTTGTTTTGTTCTTTGTTTTTGCTTTTTCTCCTTCCTTTCTTCTTTAATTCCCCTTTCAAGTTTAGGAAATTTTTTTGCTAATGACTATTCTATCCCCTTCTCCCTTTTAATCCCTTCTCCCATTTGTTTCCCTTTTGAGTTATTTCTGTGCCAATCTCTTAATGTTTTTTGTCAATTTCAGAAAATAGTGATTTTGATCTGATACTTTCTCCTCCCACTCCTTCTTCCATTTTTGTATAGTCTTTTCATCCAATCCAATTATGTATACTCAGTTCATCCAACTCAATGAAGGATAGAAATTCTACTTCCTTCTTACTTTGTTCTACACTAGTATATGCCTTTTACTCTCTCCTGTCTTTTACCTTCTCAAATGCTGGCTGTAGATACAGAGTTGATCTCTCCCTTTGGAGGTATCTCTACATTTATAATAATTTTTGATACTGGTTATTGTTTTCTTTGATTTACTCATCTCTCACCTTTGGCTCCTGAGTTGGGACTTTGTGATAGACCTAGTCTTTTCTTTCTATTGCACTTTTGGATGGGGTGGACAGCCGTGCTTGTTCTTGATGTAGGTTCCTTGAGTTCTTGTGATGACTTACACTTCCTGTTGCAACAACCCCTCTTCCCACATCTTTGAGGTTAGAGTGCTACATCTTCAGGAACCTCTCTTTTCAGCTTCACTTCTATAGACAAAATGGTTTCTGCCCTTTCCTCTGCCATTCCATAGAACTTCCAAGGTTCTTACTGCGGGGCTTTCTCATCACTTTAGGTTTTTCTCAGGTAAGACTTCCTCTCTTACTGCTTCTGGTCACAGAGACTGGCAGGCTACACATACCTTGTCTCTGTGCTGATGTTTGATCTTTTTACTTGAAGGATCTTCTTTCCTACTGCTTGTAAGATTCTGAATGATGTTTTTTAATGAATCTTGGAGGATAGAAGACTGACACTGTAATTTCTTATTGAATTTCTTGATCATTTTTGGTCTGGTATGAAATTTAGGGTTTTGATGTAGTAGATATGCAGCAGCTGAGTGGTCTTTCTCCTGCTCAGGAAACTATCTGGGTAGGAACAATTAAAATATCAAATTAAAAAAAATTCTCTAATTAAAAAGTATCTTTTTATTATTATAAATATATAACTTGTTTGCAAAGAAAATTCCCTGAAGAAAATGAAACTCATATAAACAAATACAAAAGAAATATTTGAAGTAGTAGAAATTCAGAAACACAAAATAAAAAAAAACATCTAAATTCAGAAAATATGCCCTACCCAATGCCCATTGGGATTTACAAGTACTGTTACTGGTAAAAACATGTCTATGTTTACATTTTACAAATATTTTAGCTATGTAGCATGATATCTAACAAGTTAGAATATTTTGAAACTATACACGTGAATATATTGACAATATATTTTTCTGGTGAAAATGAGTTTTTTTTTAAAATTAGCAGAAGATCAAAAAGATTTCTTGTGTCATGTAGGGTCACTCCTTAGAAAACATCTAGGTGGCACACTGGACAAAGCACTGGTCCTGAAGTCAGAAAGATCTGATTTTGAATATAGCCTCAAACTAATTGCAACCCTGGGCAAGTCACTTAATTTCTGTATGCCTCAGTTTCCTCAACTATGAAATGGTCATCTTAAAAACCCATATCTCAATGGTTGCTGTGAGGATCAAATGAGATGATATTTGTAAATTGCTTAACACAGTGACCATCATATAAATAGTCATTTAATAAGTGCTTCTCCCCCTTTCCCCTTTACATAACTTTGAAATTAACAAATTAATTTAAGAGGAGAAAGATGTAAACTATTTTCAGCTATTGATATGATAGAAATGATTCTTGGTAAATTATACACAAAGAACCTTAGAATGATTCCATTTGTAGATAATATAGAATTGCTTATTATTTTGAAGATATTTTATGTCACAATTGAGAAATTAAATTTTCCTCTTTGGTATTAAAATGGATAAAGCAATAGAGTAATCAAATGCTTATTTGATTACACATATAAATATTTTTTTGAAACATTTTAGTGAAGATTTGTTACTTTATCAACCTCTTGGATGTATGCCATGTCAAGAGACAGTTGAATGTCACTGATAGACTTACAAAATGACAATTTAAAAAAAGTTAGAGCTATGGAAACCATATTTGCAATAAAGTTTGATATTTGCAAATTATAAAACATCTACCTTGCACATGAAATAGAAGGTCAGAAACATTTATTAATCACTTGACAACTGCAGAAGTAACTCACTATATTTTAAAGACTGAAATAATTCTAGATATGAACAACTAAGGAACCTATTCGTTATGAGTTAATCTGATCCATTTGGTCTTCCTTTATCTGAGCAAGAATTTTTAGTAGACTTATCTTGTGAAAATAGATTGAAACAAGCATTTCAGCTTTAAAATCTTATTTTTTATTATGAGTAAATAAATAATTTACTTGTTTGTGAAAGCAATATAAATTTCACTACTTTTCATACCATCCCATCCACATGAGACATTTTTCTGCTACACTTACTATAAAGGAAAAATCTCAGTCTTGTTTAGTCGTGAAAATGTAATTACAAATAGCAATATAATTAATGACATGACACTTTGAGACAATGTATCGCATCATTAATATTATTAGTAATAATTTCATGCTATAAATAAGAACATTGCAGAGGACTTTATTGATATATGTATGTTACTTTGTTTTATTGTACATTTAAGAGTTGTTATTTTAAACATTATAAGAAATACTAAATTTTATTTAAATATAAGCTAAGAAAATTTGTTGCATAGATTATTTTAGTAAAAGGGAGTGGATTTTTGCTAACAAAAAGGAGCCATTACTATATAAAGTTTAGAAACCACTACATCACGTTTTTAGTTGCCATTTTATGCTGTTGATTAATATGAATCTGAAATTCACTTGCTTTCCCAGGTTCTTTTCCAATTTCACCTTGTACTTGTGAAGTTCAATTATTGAACTCAAGTGTAAGACTTTACATTTATCCCTGTGGCTCAGTGTTCTAACCTGTAGATACCCTGTCGTTTCATGACTTTATCATGCAACCTCTTAGCCATCCCTCCTAATTTTGAGTCATCTGCCAACTGAATGAGAATATCCAAGGCAATGACAAAAACATGAAACAGCCTAGGACCTAGAACCAGCCAGTCCATAGGATACTTCTTTAGAGATTCCTTCCAAATTGACAAAAAACTATTAATGATTATTCTTTGGGTCTTATATTCAACTAGTCCTTTATTCACCTAATTTAATTATTGTCTAGGTTATATCTCTACATATTATTGATAAGAATATTAAGGAAGACTTTTTCCAATGCTTTTCTTAAAAGTGGGTAAATTCTACCTATCACATTTCCCACCCAGATCTACTGGTGTAGTAACCCCATCCAAAAAAGGAAATGACTTTAATTTGTTCTGTCAACAACCTTCCCATTGGGCATCTACTTTGTTTCAATTCATTGCTACCAAAAAAGTGCTGTTATAAATATTTTGGTGACATAGAATTTTTTTTTGTTTGATCACTGGCCTCCTTGGGGTTTAGCAGTAAAATGGCTAGCAGTAACATCTTTAGGACAAAGGACATGGGAATTCTACCCACTTTATTTACATGATTCCAAATTTCTTTATCAAATGGTTCCATTAATTCATAGTTCCACTAACAATTCATTACTGTGCCTCTCTTTCTACATCAGTGGATCATCCCATCAGTGATCATTCTTATCTTTTCTAATCTTTGTCTACTTACTGGTTGTGAGGTGAAACCTCAAAGTTGTTTTCGTTTACATTTCTCTTATTATTAGTGATTTGGAGTAATCTTTCATATAACTGATAATAGTTTATAATTCTTCTCTTGAAAACTGTCATATCCCTTGATCATTTATGTATTGAGGAATAGTTTTTTATCTCTTCCACAAGAATGAAATGGCATAAAAAGTACTAAAATTTCTATCACTTAGAACGGTAATTTTTTTATTCATTCCTAATAAAAACCCAAAGATTTTTTAGGTGAAATTCCTCTTTATGTTAGTTGTCTATGTATTTTGGATGCCACATACTTTTCAGAGGCATTTGATACAATAATCATTTCGTAGGCTTCTGTAGAACTACAACAACCAGGATGACAAACAACAATGCTAAGGGGAAAGGGGCAGGGGGCAGGAACATAGATCACTAATAATTAAATCACTATTGGTTTTTTGGAAACTTGCTTAGCAATTCACTTCCACGTCTCTCCCACACTGCCCTGTGAATTTTGTACAAATACAACCTGGTTTCATAGTAGTACACTGACAACATGTACCTTTGTCTATCTATCTATCCATCCATCCATCCATCCATCCATCCATCTATCTATCTATCTATC